>NC_059173.1:1972285-2058862 GCF_019923935.1 Bubalus bubalis
GCCAGGCCATGGTGGACACGGTCAGGGCGTCCTTGCCTTCTGTGGCCCCACTGCTGAGCAGAGCGTCCCCACCCTCTCCGTCCCCTCTTCATACTGAGAGAGGGAGTGTTCATTCATGCAAATAACCCCACCATTGCACCCATACTCCACCCCGCAGCTCTCTGACCCCTCCCTGGGCTCTGGATCAGGTCCCTGTGTCTGAGAGTGTCCAGGGGGTGGCAGGGGTGTGGCTGTGGGTGGCCCAGGGGTGGGAGGTCACAGCTGGGAACCCTGAGCTGAAGCCACAATGCAGTGCCAGGAGACTGGGCCCAGCTCTCACCCACCAACCCTCAAGAACTGCCCCCGAGCCCCCTGGTGTCCAGGCCCAGATACGCATCCTATGACCTGCTGATCAGAGCCCCTCAGGGACAGATCCTGCTCCCTGCTCTGGGCACTGCCCCCTCCTTAGGGCCAAAATACTCTTTTGTGTCCCCCATGACCTCAGGGCTGACCGGGGCCTCCCCTCAGACCCTTCAGCACGAGTCTGTCCATGGCGTCCTGGCTGCTTAAGGGGTCAGGACTGAGAGGGCGTCTGGAGGCCATCTCACATGGAGGATTGTATAATAAAGAGAAGCCCGGGATTGGGTAGGAAAGTCATGAAGCTTAAGAGGAGGAGAGGGGCCCCGAGGAAAGGCTGAAGAGGAGCCAGAGGAGGCAGGGGGGAGCTGAGGGACGGGGGCTCGGCTCTGGGGGCTCCTCCCTTCTCTGCTCCTGGGGAAGCGGGTAGAGTCTGATGACTCTGAACAGGATGCCCTCTAATTCTGGGTCCTCAGTCCTGTTTGAAGCTTCACTCCCAGAGCTTGAGGGGTCGGGGCTCTAAGTCTGTCTCCTGAGAGGAAGCACCTGCTGAGACCTCCAACTCAGTCCACTGAGCCCAGGGACAAGCCCGGGTCAGGGGACCATCTGGTGTGCTCGGTTCCGCCAGTTCCGAGAGGGTGCACAGCGCCCCCTGGTGACGCGCTCGGGGTATGTCCAGGGTGGGAAAATGTGAGGAAGGAAAGAGCTGCGTTTTCCAACTAAGAGCCCATCAGTGAGGGGTGGGTATCCTCTGCCCACTGACCCAGCAACCGGGTGCTCTGACCCCACACTGCTCTGTGTCTGACGCTTGACCCGGGCACCTGGGGCACTCCGTGTCAGCAGCTCCTTCCACCCAGGTTTGAGGACCACGTCTTGTGGGCTGCTGCCCGTCGGGGGAGGGACCAGGCTGAGGGGGCTGCGGTGCTGCGCAGCGTAAGGCTCAGCTCCCTGGACTCTGAGGACTTGGGACACCAGGGAGGGAGGGGTGATCGCAGGGCCAACCACCGCCCCCACCTCACATTCAGCACTGATGACCCAGGTGGGGTCAGGCCCAGGTCTTCCTGGCCCCACAGTCACCAGCAGGGGGGATGGGGGAGCTCACGAGCCTGCTTTGCCCTCGCTCGGTCTCCCCTTGTTGCCGCTCCATCTCCCAGCGCACTGTTTACGGCGGGGCCTGGGGGTGGTCCACGTGCTGAGGAGCCCAGCCATGACCTGGCATCCCGGGTCCAGGCAGTCAGCTGAGCGTGTGGGGATTTTTGGAGCCAGTTCTGAGTAAGGTTCTTCCAGGAGCATAAGTCCTCCCATGAGCCTCGAGGTGTGTCCGTAGGTAGCCCAGGTTTGCGGAAATTCCTCCCAACTTCCAGTCTAAAATAAAGACACAGTTTTCCCCATGGCCTCGGATGTGAATTGTGTTTCTGGGGTTTTGGATTTAACACAATCCAAAAACTGGGAGTGAATGTGTTATGGGGAATTAACATGCCTGGACTGAATTGTAAGACAATTCTCAGGGGTTATTTCCCAATAACAGACAAAGACATACATCTGGAATTTTGATGTTCCTAAATATTTGGGGAGAGGGGGCCGTTTCTTGTTCACCACAGATTCCTGCCACCAACAAAAGGCTGTGATTCAGGAGCTCCAGTTGGGAAACTGCACTCTAGAAAATTCCACTGGTGTTGCCCCTTCGGGTAAATGGAATATTAATTTGTCTCCAAGATCAAGTTCATGGTGCTGTACATCTCTTAGTGTGATTTGAATGACAAGAGTCCTAAGGGCAGTGGTGGGGGTCTGAGTCTCCCTGTGGAGCCAAGCCTCATTGCCAACAATAGGGGCAGAGAGGGGCCCCCTGGGGAGATGGTCACACCCGGGGAGAGCTGGGAGGACACATGTGGCCATGAACCACCAGACAGGAGACGGGCCCAGAGCCTCCCTCCCCATGGGGACCCTGACCTGTCCCACCCCCTCCCTGCCTCTCCTGCCACTAAGCGCTGAGCCCTCTGAGCACAAGGGCAGGTTTTGGTAGCACTTCCCCCATGGGCTTACATCACTGCGGCATTGTAACTACCAGTTCCCAGACCACAGTGATAATCGGCTTCGTCCTTGGACTGGGCCCCCAAGATGGCGAGGGTGGATTTGTTCCCAGAGATGGAGCCAGAGAAGTGAGCAGGGACCCCAGAATATCGGCTGCTTGTGCTGTAGATAAGCAGTCGGGGAGCCTGGCCTGGGGTCTGCTGGTACCAGCTGGGTAGTTACTGGTAGTGACTGACCCAGGGCTCAGTCCACAGGTGAGGGTGACCGTCCCCCCTGGACACACTGACAGTGCTGGGCTCCTGGACCACAGTCTGAGCATCCACCCCTAAAAGGAACAAGAGAGAGACAGGGGTTGTTATGGAGACGAGGGCCCTCAGACCCTGCTTGGAGGTGCCCCAGGGATACAGAGTCCCGGCCCCTGACCTGAGCCGGAAGTGAGGAGCCCGAGCAGAAGCAGCGTCCAGGCCATGGTGGGGACCCTCCCAGGACGCGGCCTCCTCAGCCTCCTGGGCTGCAGGTGGAGTCCTGGGCCTTTTCATGCCTCCAGCCTGTCAGGAGGAGGAGGGGCCTCATGCAAATCACTTCCTCCTCTCCCTGCCAAGGTCACCTGATGTCCCCTCGGGTGGGGGTTCTGAAGGAGGCAGATGCTGGACCTCACTTAGAGCAGGGACAGCTCGGGGAGGAGCCCCTGAGTGATGGGGTGACATCTGCCAGCAAATGTGCTCCTGTGACCTTGGTGACCTTGGTCCTCTATCTCCTCCCCGGAGTGTCTGAGGGTGAAGGAGGAGTTTGTAAGTCTTCCTCTGATGCTGCTAAGTCGCTTCAGTCGTGTCTGACTCTGTGCGACCTCACAGACGGCAGCCCACAACGCTCCTCCATCCCTGGGGCTCTCCAGGCAAGAACGCTGGAGTGGGTTGCCATTTCCTTCTCTGGTGCATGCACGCACGCATGCTAAGTTGCTTCAGTCGTGCCCAACTCTGTGTGACCCCATGGACAGGCTCCTCTGTCCACTGGATTCTCTAGGCAGGAATACTGGCGTGGGTTGCCATTTCGTTCTAAGTCTTATTCTTTGGCCCAATAATTCAGCCTTTCCCACACCTGAGCCCATCTTTAGAATACTCTCTGTCTTCTCAGGGAACCCTGGGTCCCGTCTGTGTGGTGCTGTCTGTCCTCCTCCTCTAGCCCTGAGCCGAGCAGGAAATCCCGGAGCCTGTGTCTGCTGTGAAGGGTAAGGGGTGGCCCTTGAAAGCACTCTTTTAAACTGTCTCTTGTCCCAGCAGTGGGGAGACCAGGATGGGAGGTGGGGAGTGGCATGCAGAGCCGCATGGGCAGGCTTAGGGTGACAGCATCCTGTGCTGTAAACAGCCATGACCATGTGGAGTACCTTCAATAGAACTGCGGGTTTCACAGGTAAAGGTCACCATCTCGCCATGCAATTATGACAGCTGGCAAGTTCAGTCACAACAAAGTTGGGACACATGTCTCATCATCAGAAATAGAAAAACACGGTGTGTGAACAGGTAAGTGTGGTGAGCATCGTGGACCTTGTAAAACTCCCTTCCCTGTGGTTCTGGGTGGAGCCGATGGACCCGGGATGGAGGAGGGATGTGTAGGGAACGAGGAGGAGAAGGAGGTCAGACATTTCAAGTTAACGTGTGTGGAAGAGATGGGAAAGTCTTGTTCATTCTTGTTTCTTTGACATAAAAATGTAAATACTATTCTTATTTGTATTCATGTTGGGTTTGCTGCTAAAGTAGCTGTTTAATAAAATTCACATGATTTTTGTCAGAGGTGTTTGAGAACCTCAGCTCATAGAGGAGAGAAATACATATTCCTACTGAATTCTTTTCTTATTATACGAACATATTGATGACAGTGTGGCCGAACTTCTGATTCCATATATTTCATGTTACAAGTGTTAATATAAAGTATTAATATAATGGGACGGAACGAGTAAGGGAGCCACAAAAACTGACACAATGTCAGTTTCCATGGTTCAATTCAAAATGTTGAAATTGCCAAATAACACACCAGGGAACGTTTTTAAATGACAGAGATGGTGACAGAGGGTCCTTGCCTGCATCCCTCTTCCACGGGGAACACCCGGGCGTTCTGTGGGCAATGGGGCAGCCTCTGCAGGGGTCTCTCATCCCCTGTCCAGGTACCCCTGGAGGTCGAGGTTCCTGAATGAAGTTCATTCTTGGTGTATGACCGTCCCTCTGTCCTTGGTTGGATGTCAGGTCTGGGCACTGACCCCACGACAGAGCAGCAGGAACTAAGAGGCAAGCCTGTGGCTCTGAGCTGAGAGCTGCCGTGTCCCCTGGCGGCCCAGGTGCAGGACGTCACCCTCCACTGGAGACCCTGCTGCCCACGTGGGCAAGAGCCAAGGGAGGAGGTGCCAGCCTGCCTGGCCAGGACCCTGCGCTCTCCGCACCCGACCCATTGCACCCCCTGCTGGACTCAGACCTCCTCCTCCCCCACTTCACACCACAGCCTCCTGGAAGGGCTTTCTCACACCTGCAGGTGGGTCTTCCTGATGTCACCGCCCAGGGCAGTGGAATGAGTCGCCTTCATCTAGTTTAGGCCTGGTCATTGATATTTCCAGGTACCTAATGAGAGATCCAACCAGTCCATCCTAAAGGAGACCAGTCCTGGGTGTTCATTGGAAGGACTGATGCTGAAGCTGAAACTCCAATACTTTGGCCACATCAGGCGAAGCGTTGACTCACTGGAAAAGACCCTGATGCTGGGAGGGATTGGGGGCAGGAAGAGAAGGGGACAACAGAGGATGAGATGGCTGGATGGCATCACCTCCTAGATGCACATGTGTTTGGGTGGAATCCGGGAGTCGGTAATGGACAGGGAGGCCTGGCGTGATGCGATCATGGGGTCGCAAAATTTTGGACATGACTGAGCGACTGAACTGAACTGAACTGAACTGAATGACCTCAGACCTCTGAATGGTATGCTGATAAACTAATGAATTTCAGGATACCCTAATGTCTGAGTTTGC
The DNA here is from genome assembly GCF_019923935.1 of Bubalus bubalis. Classification (NCBI taxonomy): domain Eukaryota; kingdom Metazoa; phylum Chordata; class Mammalia; order Artiodactyla; family Bovidae; genus Bubalus; species Bubalus bubalis. The sequence continues at coordinate 1,977,666 of NC_059173.1, forward strand.
TCTGCCTAACTCGTGGGTTCACTACCAGAACACAACCACTTGACCCCGAGTTTCCAGGGTTCAAACACCCAGCATTCCCAGTGGGTTGTGCCTGGTCATGATTCTGTCTGAGTTTCCTTCCCAGCTTGATAGGTAGTCAAGGTTGAATTTGCAAGACCTCCCGGGGCCTTCCCAGCTGACTACATGGCTCTGTTTTTATTTCTCTCTTTGCAAAGAGAATAGGAGGCTCTCAGGTACAACAAATCTCTTCTTGGTCACTTCCAGGGGTTCTCATTTACCCTTGATCATGATTCTCATAGTACTTCTTTTTGACTCAGATATTTAAAGATGTTTTTACTCTAATTTTATAATCTTTCTATATTAAATGTTTGATATAAAAGATTATGATTATAAATGGGAATCTCAACCTTGTCTGAGCTTCTGTTTCATCTCTGGTTGAGAAACCCTTATGACCGTTACCTGATCTTCATTGGACATGGTGAGAGGCGGTCACAGGAAAGGCAGGAGCAGCAGCCTGGGCCTCACCTCAGCCCAGGGCCGGCCGAGGAGCTAAAGTGTCCTGAATCAGACACAGCTGGACGCTGCATCTCTGGTTCTGACCTGACCATCATGGACTCTGTCCACCAGGAGCTGCCTCGGGCATTTAGGTCCTTCTGCTCAATTTCAGATATTCATATAAAATGTGGTTGCCAAAAGCAAAGCCTTGGTGAGGGGGCAGAATGAAGAAGAACTGAAAGGATTTCCCAGACCAATTTCCTGGTGTGGGGCTCAGACGCCTGTTTTAAATCAAACAAACAACAGAAGTGTCTGCACTGGCAGCAGATGCTTCAGCCCGGGAGGCCCGTGACTTGGGGGAGGGCAGGTTTTTGTCTCACTTCCCCCCTGGCCTGGAGCACGGTGCCATTACTGCTACTACTGTCAGGAGCTGCACAGAAATAATCCGCCTCGTCCTCAGCCTGGAGCGAGCTGATGGTCAGGGTGGCTGTGTTCCCAGACCTGGAGCCGGAGAATCGGTCGGGGACCCCCGAGGCTCGACTGGTCGCACCATAGATGAGCCTTCTGGGGGCCGATCCTGGGATCTGTTGGTACCAGCCCACATAACCACGTCCAACGTTGCTGCTGCTTCCAGAGCAGGTGATGGAGACCCTCTGGCCCAGGGACCCGGACACGGAGGACGGCTGAGTCAGCACAGCCTGGGCCCAGGATCCTGGAAGGGAGAGAGACAGAGATGGTGACTCGGGGGTCCAGGCATGATAGCGGGGAACACAGCATGTGTGTCTTCCCAAGACCCCTCCCCTGTCCCCGCATCCAGTCACCTGTGCAGAGAGAGATCAGGGTGAGGAGCAGAGGGGACCAGGCCATGGTGGACATGTCACGGCGTCCTGCCTTCTGTGGCCCCACAGCTGAGCAGAGCGTCCCCACACCGCTCCTTCCCCTCTTCATACCCTGAGAGGGGGAGGGGACTTTCATGCAAATGACCGTCGTCCCTGCCCCGCCCAAACAATGCTCTGATGACCTTTGGGGACTGGGTTAGGTTCCTGTGCCTGAGGGAGACCAGTGGGTGATCAGAGGAGGGGTTTGTGTGGGGCTTGCGGGTGGGAGGTCATAGCTGGGAACCTTGAGCAGAAAGCACCAGGAAGAACCAGGGCACTCATCTCAGATCTCATAGCTGCAGACCCACAGGAATGGCTTCAGAATGCGCCCTGGTGTCCTGGCCCAGACATACATCCTGTGTCCTAGTGACCATAGCTCTTAGAGTCAACTTGGCCAAAACTGGCTTTGAAGTTACACAGTTCAGGAAGAGTTGTGTTGGAAAAAAAGATCCAGGTATAATTTACCCTGTAGTGCATGTGAGTGTTACACAGTAGATGTGTGACTTCGAGATTTTAAATGAACTAAAATGTGATCATGGAGTAGTAAAAATCTAAGGTCATCACTTAAAATAGATGCTTAATTTAACTGAAGAAAATGTGGTTCGGTCACTAAGTTGTGTCCGACTCTGGCTCTATTTTAATTTGCATTGCCATGGTACTATTTCTAAAACATAATTTTCCTTGTAGATTCTGTTCTTTAAATAAGATCATTTTAAAGACTTTCTGACATGTATGGCATCTCCACTGAAGGATTTTCATGTCTTAGCAGGACGTTCTCTCTGTGAAACAGGGCAGGCTGAGTTATCAGAGCCATGGTCAGTCTCAGATCTGAGATGAGACAAAGGACATGACAAGGCAGATCAGCTGTTCTCAGGAATCTCAGACGTGATCATGGGGATCCAACCTGACGTAGGCATGGTCCAGACAGAGCATCAGTCACGGCCCCGGGGGCAGAGCCCCAGGACAGGGTCTGCTTTCCCAGCCCAGGGCCCCAGCAGCTTCTCCCCGGGCTCACTGTGCATAAAGTCAGTCCCACAGCAGCTGAGCACAGACACTCCTCAGCCAGGAAACATTTCCCTGGTCTCAGGACCAGGGTTTCTCTTCCCTCCTGACTCCTGACTCGATGGGCACACGGGACAGAGTGTGAACATTCAGGGGATAAATCAGCTGCTGGAGGGGCATCACTGGATCCCCTGGGAAATGAGGGGGAACCAGGGGTGGAACAGGGAGGGCTCGAGCTGGGGTCACACCTGAGAGCCAGAAACATGAGGCTTCTCGGGAAGGAAGGGTTAGAGAGGTTCAAGGAGGGGGATGAGGAAGTGAATGTTTCAGGAAGATCTGGAAACTCGTTCATGACTTTCTAAGAGCATGAGCTTGGTCATCACTGTGGAGGTCAACAGTGTATGTTTGTAGAAAGAGCGAGGCCCAGATTTGGGAGGAAAGTCAAGAATGAGGGAAGCGGGAGGACAGGCTCTGAGCAAAGAGATGAGGAGGAGCGGGCGCAGGCTGAGGAGAGCTGGAGGGGTGCACGGGGTGGGCTCTGGGGGCTCCTCCCCTCCTCTGTTTCTGGGAAGAGGGTGGGGACTGATGACCACCTGACCCCTTCACCCTCCAATTCTGGGTGCTCGGCCCCGGGTGCAGCTTCAGTCCCAGGAGGAGGCCTGGGGGCCGCGATTCTGAGTCTGTCCCCTGAGAGGAAGCACCTGGTGTCACATCCAACTCAGTCCGCTGAGCCCGGGTGCAGGGCCAGCTCAGGGGACCATGGGGGTGTGTTGAGGGGCTGCCAGTTCTGAGCAGGTGCACAGCGCCCCCTGGTGACGCACCCGGGGAACGTTCACGGCGGTGAGAGGGGGAGCGAGGTGCTGCTCAGTCACTTGGTTCTCAATCCTGTCTGACTCTTTGGCGACCCCGTGGACTCTAGCCCACCAGGCTTCTCTGTCCATGGGATTCTCCAGGCAAGTAAACTGGAGTGGGTTGCCGTTTCTTGCTGCAGAGGATCTTCCCACCCCAGGGATAGAACCCACATCTCTTATGTCCCTTGCATTGGCAGGCGGGTTCTTTACCTCTAGCGACACCTGGGATGTTTTATGAGAGGAAGCAGGGGCGCTCTTATTTCCTGTCACCAAACGCTCTTTCAATAAACAAATGAATGAATTGAATAGCAATAAGTATTACATGTCTTTGATAGTGTACAAATACTTCTTTTTGATTTCTCCTATTGTATTTTCAGGTGATTCTGACTACTTTTTCTCCTTTTCCTACATTTATCTCCTTTTCCTTAGGACCCAAGAGTGTTTGTATTTGCTCTTGAAGATTTGATGATTTGTTCCTAAAAACATCTGTCACCTGATTTCATCATCTCAGGCATCTCACCAGTGATGTCTATGCCGTCTCATTTCCCTTCATTATATAGTTTCTGGTTCTTGATACAAGTGACAATTTTTACTGGATCCTGGACTGGGTGGAAATTGCTTGTAGAAACTCTGGGTTCTATTTCCTTTTCCTTTAACAGGAGATGCTTCTGTGGCGGAAGCTCAGGGATGTGCATTCGGTGCCCAGTGACCCAGCAAGGGCGGCACTGACCCCCCTGCTCTGTGCTGCTGACTCCGACCTGGGAACCGGGGGAAATTGCCGTGAGCAGCTCCTTCATCCAGGGGCGTGTGACCACCCCTTGTGCGCCGCTGGCCTAGGGAGGGGAGTCGAGCTGAGGGGGCAGCTGTGCTGCAGTCAGGGGACACCCAGACAGCTGGGTTCCATGGTCTCAGGGACTCCAGGAAGGGAGGGGCAGACACCTTGCCCTGGGAGCCCCATGCCTGTGGGGGAGGCAGGTTTTTGTCTCCTTCTCTCTGGCCTGAAGCACTGTGCAAACTTTCAAGCCTTCAGCCCATGAGAAACAGTAATAATCAGTGTCGTCCTCAGCATGAACTGAGGTGGTCAGAGAGGCCGACTTGCCAGACTTGCAGCCAGAGAATCAATCTGGGAGTCCTGAGGGTCGTTTGCTATTTTCAAAGGTCTGGAGTCCGGGGGCCTTTCCTGGGAGCTCTTGGTACCAGCTCACATGATAACCCCAGTGTTGCTGCTGCTTCCAGTGCAGGAGAGGGTGACCCTCTGACCCAAAGTCCCGGACACGGAGAGTGGCTGAGTCAGCACAGCCTGGGCCCAGGGTCCTGGAAGGGGGAGAGACAGACATGGTGACTCTGGGGTCCTGACAGGAGAGCAGGGAGCAGGGCCTGTGAGTCTTCCCAGGGCCCTTCCCCTGTCCCCCCATCCAGTCACCTGTGCAGAGAACGACCAGGGTGAGGAGCAGAGGGGACCAGGCCATGGTGGACATGTCAGGGCGTCCTGCCTTCTGTGGCCCCACAGCTGAGCAGAGCATCCCCACACCGCTACTTCCCGTCTTCATACCCTGAGAGGGGGAGGGTCCTTTCATGCAAAGGATCCCGTGCATCACACTGACCCCTCCTGGGCCCTGGGCCGGGTCTCTATGCCTGAGGGTGGCCAGAGGGTTGTCAGGGGTGGGGCTCTGTGGGTCTCAGGAGTGGGAGTCACAGCTGGGAGCCCTGAGCAGAGGCCACCAGGCCTTGTCAGGGAGCTCTATCGGGGGGCCCAGCTCTGCCTCCCACCACCCAGCTTCAGGAATGGGCCCCGAGCGCCCCCAGCCCCTTGTCCAGGCCCAGACACACATCCTGTGAACCGGAGACCAGAGCCCTCAAGGATAGATCCTGCCTCCTGCTCTGTGCGCTGTCCCCTCTTTAGCACCAGGCCAGGTGCCCCTTCTGTGTCCCCCTGAGCTCAGGGCCATCATGGGCTCCCCTCAAATCCTCAGGATGAATCTGTCCATGGATTCCATGACTGCTCAGGGGTCAGGACTGAGGGGTGTCTGAGATACAAATTCCTCTCAGATCAGGAACAGGTCAGGGCAGTGCCGGCCCTGGAGCAGGAAGGTGGGTCTCCTTCTGTGCAGGACAGCAGGGTCCCTCCTCTGTGGGCCTCCTCCCTCGTGGGCAGAGCCCTCCTTCCTCTGTGCGTCCCCTCAGCCCTGAGGAAGCGGGGGCAGTTCTCTGAGGAGGGGGTGAAGGTGTGGAGAGAGGCCTGAGCGGGGACTCAGCATTCCTAAATGCCTGGATCTTTACTGTGTGTTTGAACTAAAGAGCCTCTTGATTGAAAGCGAAAGAGGAGAGTGAAAAAGTTGGATTAAAACCTACCATTTAGAAAACTAAGATCATGGCATCTGGTCCCATCGCTTCATGGCAAATAGATGGGGAAATAGTGGAAACTGACAGACTTCACTTTTGGGCTCCAATCACTGCAGATGGGGACTGCAGCCATGAAATTAAAAGACGCTTGCTCCTTGGAAGAAAAGCTATGACCAACCTAGACAGCATATTACAAAGCAGATACATTACTTTGCCAACACAGGTCTGTCTAGTCAAAGCTATGGTTTTTCCAGTAGTCATGGAAAAGTTGAGAGTTGGACTATAAAGACAGCTGAGCACCAAAGAAATGATGCTTTTGAACCCTGGTGTTGGAGGAGACTTTTGAGAGTCCCTTGGACTGCAAAGAGATCCAACCAGTCCATCCTAAAGGAAATCAGTCCTGAATATTCATTGGACGGACTGATACTGAAGCTGAAGCTCCAATACTTTGGCCATCTGATGCAAAGAACTGACTCATTTGAAAAGACCCCGATGCTGGGAAAGATTGAGGGCAGGCGGAAAAGCAGATGACAGAGGATGAGATGGTTGGATGGCATCTCCAACTCAATGGACATGAGTGTGAGTAAACTCCAGGTGTTGGTGATGGACAGGGAAGCCTGGCGTGCTGCAGTCCATGGGGTCACAAAGAGTCAGACATGACTCAGCTACTGAACTGAACAGAACTTACTGTGTGTGAAGCCTTCCACACTCTGGACCCTGTCCCATGGCCTGTCTTATGAAGTGGCCCCTCCTGGGCGTCTGTCCTGCAGGCACAGGGCACCGGCTGCAGGGAGCAGGCCTGGTGATGCTCCTGGCAGTTTTTATTGAGACTCTGAAGGGCTCTGAGCAGCATGTGTCCCCAGGGATCCTGATACATAATAGCTGTTAGGCCCAACCATCCCAAATAGCAGGTTAGAGAAGGAAGAGGTCGAAGTGATTGGTTGGAAAAGAACGGTTGACTGTAGCTTGCCCTGCACTGGTGAGGTGTTACACTCCGCGTGTGTGAGATTTTAAACAAACCAAATGTGGTAATGGATTAGTGAAAATCTACAGTCATTCCTTAAAATCTGTGCATGAATTAAACTGACGGAAAATCTATGTTCTCTCTTAATTTTTCATTCACAAGGATACAGTTTTGGAAAACTATCATTGTAAGTTCTTTTTTTTATTAAAAATTTCTTTTTAATTGACTTCATAGGTATCCTAGGGAATTTTAAATATTATCCAGTAAAAATATTTTTATATAGATATTTGCATTCCTAACTTGTTTGGACTTTGAGTGAGGTAGGGCTAGAACCAGCCCTTTTTGCCACGTATTGCCTCTCCACCGGGGAGTGCTTATCTCTGAGCAGCCTGTGAAAACAGGGCAGGCTGAGGTATGGGAGCCATAGGTCAGTTCAGAGCTGAGTTGAGGGAACGTGCATGACAGGTCAGGTCTGCTGACCTCGGACACTCAGAAGTGACCATAGGAAGATAAGCTGAGTGAAAGGAGGTCCAGGTAAGGCAGCAGTGACAGCCCTGGCCGGGAGGGGATGAGCTGGGGTCACACCTGAAGTCTGGAGACCTGAGGCTTCTCTGGTAGGAGGGCTAGAGAGGTTGCAAGGGAGGACAAGGAAGTGAGCGTCTGGTCAAGGAAGCCTGGAAACCGACCCATGACCTGATAGAGTGACGTTGGTCTGGAGGAGGAGGTCGCTGGTGAAGGGTTTTAGAGAGGAGCCCAGGACTGGGGAGAAAAGTCATGGATCAGAGGGGTGCTCTTAGGAAAGAGCAAGAGAGGAGCAGAAGAGGATGTGGGGGGGGGGGGTTTGCAAGGGTTGGGCTTGGCGGCCGCTCCCCTCCTCTGCTCCTGGGGAAGAGGGTGGGGCCTGATGATGCCCTGAGCCCATCACCCTCCAGGTGTGACTCCTGGGCTCCGTGTGCAGCTTCACTCCCAGCAGGAGGCCTGGCGGTCGGGGCTCTGGGTTAGTCCCCTGAGAGGAAGCACCTGCTGTCATGTCCAGCTCAGTCCAGTGAGCCCTGGTGCAGGGTCAGGGGACCATCTGGTGTGTTCGGGGTCGGCCAGTTCTGAGCAGGTCCACAGCGCCCCCTGGTGATGCGCTCGGGGAATGGTCACGGTGGGGAAAGTCAGGAAGGAAGGGCTGCCCTAGATTCTTTCCTTGGAAGGACTGAGGCGGAAGCTGAAACTTCAGTACTTTGGCCAACTCATGCGAAGAGTTGACTTGTGGCAAAAGACCCTGATGCTGGGAGGGATTGGGGGCAGGAGAAGAAGGGGACGGCAGAGGAAGAGATGGCTAGATGGCATCACTGACTCGATGGACATGAGTCTGAGTGAACTCCGGGAGTTTGTGATGGACAGGGAGGCCTGGCGTGCTGCGATTCATGAGGTCGCAAGGAATTGGAGACGATCGAGTGACTGAACTGAACTGAACCAAGTCTGAACTGAACTGAGTGAAGTCGCTCTGTCGTGTCCGACTCTTTGCGAACCCATGGACTGTAGCCTACCAGGCTCCTCCCTCCATGGAATTCTCCTGGCAAGAGTACTGGAGTGGGTTGCCATTTCTTTCTCCAGGGGATCTTCCCGACCCAGGGATTGAACCTGGGTCTCCCACATTCCAGGCAGTTCATTCAGTTCATTCCCGAACTGAAGTAAAAGTGGTAAGAAAAACTTTATTCAAGGTAAGGGTGCTACAGTGGGGTTTTATAATCGGGGAGAGAGATTGAACTTAAGTCTGACTCCAGCAGGGACACAGTTGGGATTTACAGCTAAGGAACAGGGTGGGTCCACGGGGTTGCAAAGAGAGACTGGGAGGCTGAAAAGCAATGAACAGCAACAGGGTGGATGTCAGTGGATGGAAACTTACTCAGAGGATCATAAGGGTGAGGGTGGGTTCTGGCTTAACTGAGAGAAACCTTGCGGAGGCAAGGCTAATAAGATACTGAGGTGAGTGATAAGGAATTTGAGGTGATACTGAGGGTGGTCAGATCAAGGGTGGGGTATTTTTTCTAAACTGACTTAGCAGATTCTGGCTAAAATTGGACCAAATGGACAGGCGCCCCTGGATAAAGACATCACCCAAAGTTGGCAGTGCATTAGTGAACTACTGCTGCATAACAAAGTACCCCAAACAAACAGCTTAAAATCTCAAAATTTTTGAGATCTTTATGTCATGCGAATGTGTGTTGCGCGGTTCTTTGTCTCTTCACAATAAAGATTTGGAGCGATGGACATTAAAGCCCTCGGTGCGTCACAGCTCTCGGGTCTTAGACAAACCGTGTTGTAGCTCTTAGGCAAATCAGTGTTACAGCTGTATTTTATTTAGAAGATAGCAGGAGACTCCATCCTTGAAGTGTGAGGGCATGCCAACCCAAAGACTCCAAGAGAAGAGAGTGGAGGAGCGCGGGGGAGGGAGAAAGAGAGAAAGAGCGCATGCACGTGGGAGACAAAGAGAGAGGGAAAGCGCTTTGGCTCCTGCTTTTATATGTTTTTTCCTCAACCTGGGCCTGCCCTATGCAAATCGAGCTTAGCCAGGAGTGCTGTTTGTTCTACCTGAAGTCTTCACTCTGGTTCTCGGACCTTCCTTTATCCTATTTTCGCGGGCTTTTCCCTTCCTTGTCTTTTAGCCACCGCCATTTTGGACTTCATTTCCCTATTCTACCTACCTAAGTCAAGGCTATGGTTCTTCCTGTGGTCATGTATGGATGTGAGAGTTGGACTGTGAAGAAGGCTGAGCGCTGAAGAATTGATGCTTTTGAACTGTGGTGTTGGAGAAGACTCTTGAGAGTCCCTTGGACTGCAAGGAGATCCGACCAGTCCATTCTGAACGAGATCAGCCCTGGGATTTCTTTGAAAGGAATGATGCTAAAGCTGAAACTCCAGTACTTTGGCCACCTCATGCAAAGAGTTGACTCATTGGAAAAGACTCTGATGCTGGGAGGGATTGGGGGCAGGAGGAGAAGGGGACGGCAGAGGATGAGATGGCTGGATGGCATCACTGACTCAATGGACGTGAGTCTGAGTGAACTCCGGGAGTTGGTGATGGACAGGGAGGCCTGGCATGCTGCAATTCATGGGGCCGCAAAGAGTCGGACACAACTGAGTGACTGAACTGAACTGAACAGTATTAATATAAAGTATCTTAACAGACCCAAGGCCAGGATTGATAAGAACTAATAACTTTCAAAATTTGCTTTATTATTATTATCTATAATTATTGTCTCTATGTATAGGACCCCATTGTACTTGACCCAGAGTTGCCTACCTGAACCCCATCTGAGCAGTCCAAGGTTACCAGACATAGACCCTTCTCTCAGACAGGACATCCCTGGGGCTTACAGAATGCTTCCCAGGACCAAAATCAAAGGTCAGCCTCGTGTCCAGTGATGTGAATGATTCTTCACACTGTGGTTAAGTGTATGCCAATGATTCCCAGGTGCAGAGGGTGTGAGCCTGGGGAGCAGTCTCTCACCTCATGATTCTCAGGGGATCCATGGAGCTGACACAGAGTGGACGTGAGACCAGCATGGAAGCGGCCCTCAGACAGATCCCAGAACGGGATGTGCTGAGACCCCAGCTCCAGACCCTCCAGTGTGGGGAGGAAGAAATAACAGAGAACCCAGTCCTCCCACTGCTGTTGGACACCCGTCATCACAAAGAGCCATCAGCCAGCGGGAGGTTTTTGTCCCTCTTCCCCACATCCCTGGGCACCGCGGGAGCACTGAGGCTGTGGGCCCACGAGGAACAGTAATAGTCAGCCTCGTCCTCAGCCTGCAGCCCAGAGATGCTCAGCAAGGCGGTGGAGCCAGAACGGGAGCCCGAGAGCCGGGCTGGGAGGCCTGAGGGCCGAGAACTTCCCAGCACCACGGTTCTGGGGGCTGCACCAGGCGGTGTTGGGACCAGCCCGCACCATAGAATCCAGCGTTGTTGCTGCTCCCAGTGCAGGTGAGGGTGACCGACTGACCCAGTGACCGTGACACGGAGGCCTCCTGGGTCAGCCCGGATTGTGCCCAGGACCCTGCAGAAAGGAAAGAAAGACACGGGGATGGTGGGGCTGGGTCCCGCAGCACCGTCTGGGCTCCAGGGGTAAAGAACAGAGCCCTGGGTCCCACTGGGGCCATGTCCCCAAACCCCGAGAATCCAGTGACCTGTGCAGTGGGCGAGGAGGCTGAGGAGGACAGGGGTCCAGGCCATGGTGGGGGTACTCGCTGAGTCCCTCCTTCCAGTCTCTCAGCAGACACAGCCCCTCTGGGCTCCTTTATCCCTCCCACAGCCTGGGGAGGCAAGGTCGCCATGCAAATCGGTCCCTCCCATAACTGCCCCCCCTGCCTTGTCCTCTGAGTCTGCCCACCTGCTGGGTGTGGGGCCTGTTGTGGGTGGGGCTGGCCTGGCCTGGTCAGGGACTCCTCAGGGACCCCACGGAGCCTGGGGCACAGGGCACCTGCCTGGGAGCCAGAGGGTGTGGTTGTCCAGCTGGGAGTACAGCCTCAGCTCCTCCAGAGCGGCCCTCCAGCGCCCTCTGCTGTCCCAGGAGGGGCTGCTCCACTGGGAGGGGAGATACCAGGACCCCAGAGGGAGCCAGGCTCCTCCCACCTGGGCTGCAGGCCCCGCCCCCAAGAACCCTGATCAGGCCCCCGCCTCCAGGCTCAGCTTGGTGCTTAGCGCCCCCCTCTGAGTAAGGAGAAGAGGGGACCACCCGAGGAGGACTAGGAGGGAGGGAACATCACCCAGGGCAGAAGTGAAGGGACGTCCCTGCCCTCTGGGGTATGCAGTGAGCTAACTCAGGAAGCTCCAGGGCCACATGAACGCTGAGTTCCTGGGTCCAGATTCTCAGGTGCACAAAGTCAGTTCAGTTCAGTTGCTCAGTCGTGTCCGACTCTTTGCGACCCCATGAATTGCAGCATGCCAGGCCTCCCTGTCCATCACCAACTCCCGGAGTTCACTCAAACTCACGTCCATCGAGTCGGTGATGCCATCCAGGCATCTCATCCTCTGTCATCCCTTTCTTGTCCTGCCCCCAATCCCTCCCAGCATCAGGGTCTTTTCCAATGAGTCAACTCTTCGCATGAAGTGGCCAAAGTACTGGAGTTTCAGCTTTAGCATCAGTCCTTCCACAGAACACCCAAGACTGATCTCCTTCAGAATGGACTGGTTGGATCTCCTTGCAGTCCAAGGGACTCTCAAGAGTCTTCTTCAACACCACAGTGCAAAAGCATCAATTCGTCGGTGCTCAGATTTCTTCTGGAGAAGGCAATGGCACCCCACTCCAGTACTCTTGCCTGGAAAATCCCATGGATGGAGGAGACTGGTAGGCTGCAGTCCAAGGGGTCGCTAAGAGTCGGACACGACTGAACGACTTCACTTTCACTCTTCACTTTCATGCATTGGAAAAGGCAATGGCAACCCACTCCAGTGTTCTTGCCTTGTGAATCGCAGGGATGGGGGAGCCTGATGGGCTGCTGTCTATGGGGTCGCACAGAGTCAGCCACGACTGAAGCGACTTAGCAGCAGTGGTAGCAGCAGCTTTCTTCACAGTCTAACTCTCACATCCATACATGACCACTGGAATAAGCATAGGCTTAACTAGACGGACCTTTGTTGGCAAAGTAATGTCTCTGTTTTTGAATATGCTGTCTAAGTTGGTCATAACTTTTCTTCCAAGGAGTAAGCATCTTTTAATTTTATGGCTGCAATCACCATCTTCAGTGATTTTGGAGCCCCTCAAAATACAGTCTGACACTGTTTCCACTGTTTCCCCATCTATTTCCCATGAAGTGATGGGACTAGATGCCATGATCTTCCTTTTGAATGTTGAGCTTAAAGCCAACTTTTTCACTCTCCTCTTTAACTTTCATCAAGAGGCTTTTTAGTCCTCTTCACCTTCCTCCATAAGGGTGGTGTCATCTGCATATCTGAGGTTATTGATATTTCTCCCAGCAATCTTGATTCCAGCTTGTGCTTCTTCCAGCCCAGCGTTTCTCATGATGTACTCTGCATATAAGTTAAATAAGCAGGGTGACAATATACAGCCTTGACATACTCCTTTTCCTATTTGGAACCAGTCTGTTGTTCCATGTCCAGGTTCTAACTGTTGCTTCCTGACCTGCATATAGGTTTCTCAAGAGGGGTGGCAGTGAGGAGATACCCCTCGTCCAAGGTAAGAGAAACCCAAGTAAGACAGTAAGTGTTGCCAGAGGGCATCAGAGGGCACACGCACTGAAACCATAATCACAGAAAACTAGTCATTCTAATCACACGGACCACAGCCTGGTCTAACTCAATGAAACTAAGCCATGCCCTGTGGGGCCACCCAAGATGGGTGGGTCATGGTGGAGAGGTCTGACAGAATGTGGTCCACTAGAGAAGGGAATGGCCAACACTTCAGTATTCTTGTCTTGAGAACCCCATGAAAAGTATGAAAAGGCAAAATGATAGGATACTCAAAAGGAACTCCCCAGGTCGGTAGGTGCCCAATATGCTACTGGAGATCAGTGGAGAAATAACTCCAGAAAGAATGAAGGGATGGAGCCAAAGCAAAAACAATACCCAGTTGTGGATGTGACTGGTGATAGAAGCAAGGTCCGATGCTGTAAAGAGCAATATTGCATAGGAACCTGGAATGTTAGGTCCAAGAATCAAGGCAAATTGGAAGTGGTCAAACAGGGGGTGGCAAGAGTGAACGTCGACATTCTCAGAATCAGCAAACTAAAATGGACTTGAATGGGTGAATGTAACTCAGATGACCATTATATCTACTACTGCGGGCAGGAATCCCTTAGAAGAAATGGAGTAGCCATCATGGTCAACAAGAGTCCTAAATGCAGTACTTGGATGCAATCTCAAAAATGACAGAATGATCTCTATTCATTTCCAAGGTAATCCATTCAATATCACAGTAATCCAAGTCTATGCCCTGCTGGGGTCCAGCCCCAGCAGGATCCAGGGGTACCCTCAGGATGACGGCATAGACGAAAGGATAGCAAAGCAAAGAGAACAGAGGCTTGATCTTCCTTGATTAACACAGAAAGCCAATAAAGCTCCTGTGTTCCAAGGAGTCATCCTGAAAGGAGAACAGAGAGAGAAAAGGAAAAAAGAATGACACGGGGAGACTAAGCTTCGGTGAGCGAGGCCCATAACTTTATTTTCAAAAGGAACTTTTATACCTTAACTTGTACATAGAGGGAAATGAAAGATGCAAAGTCATACAGAGTCAGCCCAAACATTACATCTGTTTTGTCTTTATCGAAACCAGGCTTTTTTCTGCATACCTTTCCCATAAACAATGTTGTGTACAATATCTTCTGGCCTTGGAGGCCTGTGGACATTTTATGACCCTTTTTTGATAAAGGCTACTCAACCAGAAAACTTATTTTTCCTTGAAGTGTTTCTTCTTTATTTCTCCCAGCCTCAGAAAGTACTAAACAGAGTTACATTCTCACGGAGCAAGGGTGCAGTGGGTCACAACAAAGAAAGAACCAATTAGCTCAAAGGTCTGATGTGGTTAACTCCAAGGCTGCTACTTGTTTTTCTTACATTCCAACTATGTTAACTAATGCACTCCCAGGTGCACAATGGATAAGAGATATGGGAACTTGGCAGCAAGCATTAGCCCAATAATGAAGCCCTTTACCAGTACTATCTATTCTGATAATTTTTCATCCTTTAAAGGACTCTATGCTCATTAGGACTTTTAGAATGTTTTGGCTTCCCGTGCCTTTCAAGGTTGGGGAGTAGTGAACAAACATGTGTGTTAAGTGCAAGAGTATGGATAAACCTGTCAGGCAAGCTAGAATGCCAACAGAGGGGTTAAAATAGAAATATTCCTTTCATGCCCAGGAGACTTATTAACTAAAGCCCTAAGTTGACTTTTTCCAGAGAAAGGTGGTCGGGGATAGCCCCCTGTTAATGTCAGAAGAGTTGGTGAAAGGCACAAAAGAGTAAGACAGACAGATTCTGGTTTTGGGGTAGATGCTCGAGAAGATCCAGGGGGTCCCTTGTGGCCTGATCCACCTTTGCCCGTCAGGTTCTCTCTGCATGACCTTTGTCATGGGTGGGATCTCCCGTGGTGGCTCCCAGCAATGCCCCAACCAGTAACGCTGAAGAAGCTGAAGTTGAATGGTTCTATGAAGACCTACAAGACCTTTTAGAACTAACACCCAAAAAAGAAGCAGTGGCTGCGTGGGCACAGGAGGTCCGAGAGGAGCCACTCCACGTTCAGGAGCAGAAAACCAGGCCCCATTAAAAAGATGTTCGTGGTCACTGGGCAGAGATGAAGACTCAGGCTGAGAAGCTCTGAGGGCGGGTCCTGGGGCCTCGCAGCCCTCCTCCCACCCATTCTTTGTCACCACTTCTGCGGCAGCATTTCCTGGGGGAGCAGGAGAAGGAACCGCTCAATTGAACCCAGGTCTTTCGCCCTCACCGAGGTTGAAGCCCACCCAGGGCTCCCTCGGGGTGGACCCATGCCCTCCACCTCCCCGCCACTCCCCAGCCTCCTCCACAGCCGGCTCCTCACCGTGTCCGACTCCTGGTTGCCTTCCACAGCAGCTGCAGACTCCACGACTGGGTGTCTGTAACTCATGAGTCTGATGCCAAAACCTGAAGTGTGACCTCGCACACACGGCAGAGGGGCCTTTACAAAACTCTCTGTGTCCTGGGTTACACTGCTTTACTTTCCGCATCCTGGTGCCTCCTGGTGAAAATGAGGACGTGGGTGTCAGAGAAGGAAGAAGCCTCCAGCCAGTGTTGTCAACACGGCTGGGATACCCCTGGAACTGGTGTTGTCCCTCGGGTCACCGTGTCGAGTTCAGGGAAATGGAGGAAATGATAATAATTCAGACGAGGCTGACAGTGAGGGTGGGTGGTGGAGGGTGCGTCCACAGCGAGTGGCCAGCGATGCCCACAACAAGCCCACAGGGAGGCCTGCTCAGCTTCCGGAGGATCAGAGAGCAGGAATTTACACCAAATCCAAAGGATATATTTAGGGGTCAACTGTGGGCCAGTTCTTTCTGAGCCTCTGAGGCACTAGGGAAACACAGAGGAAGCCTTGCCTGCGGCCCCCAGATTGTTCCTTCTGCCCAAAGTAAAGGCTGTGATCTTGACACTCCTCCAGCCCTTCCTGCTCCACACCCACCTCCATCTCACACACACACACACACACACACACACATCCCACTATCACACACACACATTCACACACCACTATCACACACACACATACAAACACACACCCCGCTAACACACACACACCTCCATCACACACACACACACACACACACACCCCTTCATCACACACACACACACACATCCCTCCATCACAAACACTCAGGACCCGGCGCCAGAGCACTGTGCCATCGCCACACTCTGTGCCTCCCTCATTCACTGGGGCGCCCTCAAAGCTCCCCCACTGCATCCAGGGCCTGCCTGCCCTTCCTCATAGGGGCCCCTGTGCCCACAGCCTCCCCTTCACCCACCCTGGCTGAGCTGATCTCAGAGTCAGGATCACTCACGGCTGGAGTGCTGGCCACTCAGCCCTTCCTGCTGCTGTTCTGAGCCCAGATCTGCACTCAGGGCTCCAGCCTCCCCATCCAGGGTCTCCTCCTCCAGGGCGAGGACATACGTCCTTCCATCCCCCAAGTGGGACCAAACCCACATAGAGCAGCTCAGAGCAGGCCCGGGGATGGCCACTCTTTCAAGAGCCAAGGTTTCAGTCCTGTTGTGGTGTTGTGGTTGCTGGTTACCCAAATCACAGACACAAACTCTTTCAAGTCCCCTCTTTGATGGGTGAGTTTAGCGAATCAGGGTGAGGTGGGGAGACTCAGAGTTTGCACCCCAGGAGGGACCAGGAGAAAGAATCTCCCGGAATCCACAGTGACCTGTGAGCAGGGACCCAGCCCAGGCCACAGAGGACACCTTGCTGCGTGCCCATCACACACAGAGACCCATTCAGCCAGACCTAGTAGTTGGTGGGGGCGGGGCTGACACAGCAGGGGCTGCCCACAGTGCAGAACCTGGGGAGACCCACAGCGCCCCTTATAATCCCCGCAGCCTCCATCTCTTGGTGGAAGTGGTGCTGGGCCAGGGCCGATGCCGGCTCACTGTCAGCCCAGGCACATACACAGCCATGCCCTGTGCTATGTGCACAGGCAGTGATAGGCACCGACTGTCCAGCTTCTCAGGGAGCAACACTTTCCAAAATCAAATATACATACATACATACATGTGTATACATGTATATGTACATTTAAAAATCTACCAATATGGTCATCAATAAAATTCATAGACATTTAATATGGCATTTTAAAATATTAAAACTATGTCAGATTGATTAATTGAAGAAAAATTTAAAAAAGCCTAGAAGTCTGGGAAAAGACTTTCAGAGAGCAGGAGCTGTCTG
The DNA here is from genome assembly GCF_019923935.1 of Bubalus bubalis. NCBI lineage: Eukaryota > Metazoa > Chordata > Mammalia > Artiodactyla > Bovidae > Bubalus > Bubalus bubalis. The sequence continues at coordinate 1,994,622 of NC_059173.1, forward strand.
GGACAGTATCAGACTTGCAGGCTTTCAAAGCTTCTTTTCCATAATTAGCTTCAGTGTGATGACTGGGAGCACGTGGTGTATAAACAGATCAGCACGTGTTCTGTGGATCAGACTATTGCACACATGTAAAGAAGTGTTTAGGTATTACTTCATTCTGCATCATCAAGTTAATGAAATTGAGTATGTCTCTTAAAACCCTTAGACCAAGAAGGGTTGTGCTGGCTGTGCGAGGGTCTCTGAGTCTGAATGTTGTTTACAAAATGGGCACCTGAGCCCCCCCATTATGGGCTTAGGGGTCCTCTTGGAGACCTGGACACACCCGGGGAGAGACTGCAAGAGGCACGGGGCCGTGTACCACGGGACAGGAGATGGATCCGGAGCCTCCGTCCCCACAGGGGTGCTGACCACTTCCACCCTCTCCTGCCTCTCCTGCCTCTAAAGGCTGACCCTCCGAGCACATGGGCAGGTTTTAGTAGCTCTTCCCCATGGGCTCCCCTCACTGTGCAGCTGTAACTACCACTGCCCGGTACAGCAAGCAGTGATAGTCAGCCTCGTCCTCGGGCTGGGCCCCCGTGATGGTGAGGGTGGCTTTATTCCCAGAGATGGAGGCAGAGAAGCGATCAGGGACCCCAGAGGCGTGGGTGTTTGTGTTGTAGATAACATTTCTGGGAGCCTGGCCTGGGGTCTGCTGGTACCAGCTGGGTTCGTTGTAAGTAGTGACTGACCCAGAGCTCAGTCCACAGGTGAGGGTGACCGTCCCTCCTGGAGACACCGACAGTGACGGTTCCTGGATCACAGTCTGAGCTTCTACCCCTAAGAGAGACAGAAGAAGAAAGCGGTTGTTATGGAGATGAGGTGCCCTGAGACTCTGCTTGGAGGTGCCCCAAGGGTGCAGAGTCCCGGCCCCTGACCTGAGCCATAAGCAAGCAGCCCGAGCAGAAGCAGCATCCAGGCCATGGTGGGGACCCTCCCAGGACGCAGCCTCCTGAGCCTCCTGGGTTGGACGTGGGGTCCTGGGCCTTTTCATGCCTCCATCCCGTCAGGAGGAGGAGGCACCTCATGCAAATCACTTCCTCCTCTCCCTGCCCAGGTCACCTGAGATCCCTGGGGTGGGGGGACTTGAAGGAGGCAGATGCTGGAACTCACGTAGAGTGGGGACAGCATGGGGAGGAGCCCCTGAGAGATGGGGCGACGTCTTTCAGCAAATGTGCCCCCGTGACCTGGTGACCTCGGTCCTCTATCTCCTTCCCGGAGTGTCTGAGGCTGAAGGAGGAGTTTGCAAGTCTGTCTCTCTTGCCGCAATAATCCAGCCTTTCCCACACCTGAGCCCGTCTTTAGAATACGCTCTGTCTTCTCAGGGAACCCTGAGTCCCGTCTGTGTGGTGCTGTCCGTCCTCCTCTCCAGCCCTGAGCCGAGCAGGAAATCCCGGAGCCTGTGTCTGCTGTGAAGGGTGAGCGGTCGCCCTGGAACACAGTCTTGTAAAGTGTCTCTAGTCCCGGCGGTGGGGGGACCAGGGCAGGGGTGGTGACATGCAGAGCCCCACGGCCAGGCTTGGGGTGACAGCCTCCTGTGCTGTAAAAAGATAAGACAGTGTGGACTACCTTCAGTAGAACTGTAGATTTTAGGGGTAAAAAGGTCACCATCTCGTCATGCAATGATGATAGCTGGCAAGTTCAGTTCCAACAAAGTTGGAATACATGTCTCATCATCAGAAATAGAAAAACCCCGTGTGTGAGAGGTAGGTGTGGTGAGCATCGTGGACCTTGTGAAACTCCCTTCCCTGTGGTTCTGGGTGGAGCCGATGGACCCGGGACGGAGGAGGGGTGTGGGGGCAACGAGGAGGAGGAGCTCAGACACCTCAAGTTAACATGTGTGAAAGAGACGGGAAAGTCTTGTTCACCTCGTTTCTTTGACATAAAAATGTAGATACTATTCTTATTTGTATTCATGTTAGATTTGCTGCTAAAGTAGCTGTTTAATAAAATTCACATGATTTTTGTCAGACGTGTTTGAGAACCTCAGCTCGTAGAGGTGAAAAATTTATATTCCTACTTAATTCTTTTCTTATTAAAGGAACATATTGATGACAGTTTGGTGGAGCTTGTAATTCCATATATTTTATGTTACAAGTGTTCATATACATATTAATATAATGGGAAGTTACAAGTAAGGGAGCCACAAAAATTGACACAATATCAGTTTCCACTGTTCAATTCAAAATGTTTAAATTGCCAAATAACACACCAGGGAACATTTTTAAATGACACAGATGGTGACAGAGGGTCCTTGCCTGCATCCCTCTTCCACGGGGAACACCCGGACGTTCCGTGGGCAATGGGGCAGCCTCTGCAGGGGTCTCTCATCCCCAGTCCAGGTATCCCTGGAGGTCGAGGTTCCTGAAGGAAGTTCATTTATGTTGTATGACCGTCCCTTTGTCCTTGTTTGAGTGGCAGGCCTGGGCACTGACCCCACGACAGAGCAGCAAGGAACTGAGAGGCAAGCCTGTTGCTCTGAGCTGAGAGCTGCCGTGTCCCCTGGGGGCCCAGGTGCAGGACGTCACCCTCCAGTGAGGACCGAGCTGCCTACGTGGGCAAGAGCCAACAGACGAGGTGCCAGCCTGCCTGGCCTGGACCCTGGGCTCTCAGGACCAGGCCCACAGCGCCCCCTGCTGGACTCAGACCTCCTCCTGCACTTCACACCGCAGCCTCCTGGAAGGGCTTTCTCACACTTGCAGCTGGGTCTCCCTGATGTCACCGCCCAGGGCAGTAGTATGAATCCCCTTCGCCTAGTTTGGACCTGTCTTTGACTTTTCCAGGTACCTAATGACCTCAGACCCCTGAATGGTATGTTGATACACTAATGAATTTCAGGATTCCCTGATGTCTGAGTTTGCTCCGCCTAGCTAGTGGGTTCCCTGCCAGAACACAACCACCTGAACCTGAGTTTCCAGGGTTCAAACTCCCAGCATGCCCGTGGGTGGTGCCTGGTCATGATTCTGTCTGAGTTTCCTTCCCAGCTTGATAAGTAGCCAAGGTTGAATCTGCAGGGCTTCCCGGGACCTTCCCAGCCCGGACTGCATGGCTCTGTTCTTATTTCTCTCTTTGCAAAGAGGAGGCTCTCAGGAACAACAAATCTCTTCTTGGTAAATTCCAGGGGGTCTCATATACCCTTGATCATGGTCCTCACAGTACATCTTTTTGACTCAGATATTTAAAGATGTTTTGAGTCTACTTTTATAATCTTTCTATAGTAAATGTTTGATATAAAAGATTATGACTATAAGTGGGAATCTCATCCTTGTCTGGGCTCCTGTTTCATCTCTGGTTGAGAAACCCTTAACCATTACCTGATCTTCACTGGACATGGTGAAGTCTAAGGTTCTAACCTTTGATTGTTAGAATCCATTGATTTAATGGAGGTGGGTTTATAAGGTTTAAAATAGTGACATTTACCCAATATCATCTCAAGCAAGGAACCAGGGAGGGAAAAGGGGGAGAGACCATAGGCAAAAGATGAGGGTATGGGCAAGTGAGGAGTCTGAGAGCCACATCCTAATGGGGAGGGTGTCCCAGTACCTGGAGAGGAGGGCTCTTCAGGCAGCAATCCCCGGGAAAAGGGAGGACCCAGCTTCCCTAAGTGTTTGGGTTCAGGGCAGAGCACAAAGCCTGGAGCAGGAGAGGGACATGCAGGGGGTGGGAGAGGCCCCCTGGGGCTCCAGGGCACAGATCCTGGGCTTCTGCTTCCTCGACATCCTGCTCAGTACCCTTGAGGGACCCTGTGTATCTGGGCACATGGTCATTCTGCTTGTATTTGGAGACCAGGCAGAGAAAGAGACAATTTTCTGGGCCTCATAATGATGGACCTGGATGAGGAGGTGAGACTGCCTGGATTTAATAGCACAAGTGACAGCAGAGACGTGAACCAGCACTGGGGACGTCACAGTCAGGGTCAGGGCAGTGATGGGTCCACAAGGGAGTAGAGGGCAAGCTTTCATCAGACATCCCCATCACACGGGGATTCCCTGTGGCTGTGGTTAGTGATGAGCTCTGTGACACTGATGACCAGCCTCCTCACCAGGCTGGGGTCCAGAGGGATCCAGGAGGGGTGTGGACCCACCAGGAGCCAGAGAACAAGGCAGAAGCCCTCAGTGTCCCTCATCTCTGTCCTGGGTCACAAAGGCAGGGACTTTGCCTGGAATCTCTAGTCATCATTGCCATGGTGATCCCCGCTTCCCAGCTCTGTTCCTTCTACAGGACATGGAGCCCTCGGATCTGGACTCATCGGGGGCATCACAAGCAGAAGGACACGGGCACATCTTGAGGAGCCCCTGTTCCTGACTGTCCACAGACCAACCCAGCCCTGAAGTAGGAAATGCTCCAATGGGGTGGAGACAAGAGGAGGGGAGGGCAGGACAGAGCCAGCACCTGTGGGTCAGGAGAACCACTCCCGGGCTTCCCTGCCTCCTGTGATGTATCACCGGTGCCCCTCACTCCTCACGCTCTCTGCTCTACCCCTTCGGAAGCAGGGTTCACAACCTGGGGGACGATCTGCCTGCTGGGATGGTCCACGGACTCTGCTGAAGGTGCATCTTGGAAAGCCTCCTGCTCCTGATCTCAAGTGAGGCAGCTCAGCTCCACGGCTCCCTTGATCACACAGATGACCAGGGTGCAGTTCAGTGGTATCATAAATTGTTTACATTTTCTGAGACGTCAGCAAAATTGACTGTAAAACTGGGAGTAGATATACTATGAACCAGAACATACCTCAGGAATAAATGGATTCTGGGGTATTCTTTAACATTTGACGGTTCTCTAAGAACAAGCCCCTGATAGGCTGAGCCTCTCATCCCAGTTTCCCATCTACCTGTATCGCTGTGAGAAGCCCTGTTGCACCAGCCTGCATGGTGAGAGTCAGCCTCGTCCTCAGGCTGCAGCCCAGAGACGAGCAGGAGCCCCACGTTGGCCGAGGCATCTTTGGATCCAGAAAACCCACAGGGACCCCGGAGCCTGGTTCTTACTGGAGTCTGAGAGGTAGGACCAGAGCACCGAAGAGGGCTCCCTGGCTGCTGCTGGTTCCAGTAACAGCAGAGCAGCTGACACTGATGTCACTGCTCAGGGTGCAGGGAGCCACAGAGTCAGCTGTGGTCTGTGAAGGGACAGGGGTCTGCCCACACACAGGCCCTGATTGCAGGTCACAAGAGTACAAGGTTCAGGGCTGCTGATCCAATGCTGACACCCACAGCAGCACCAGGGGAATCAGCTGTTTGTGGTGAGAGAAACCATCAATACACGGGGGTGGACTCAATATACTTACAACTTAGGTTACCAATAGTGAAAGTCATTCAGTCGTGTCCGACTCTTGCGACCCCATTGACTGTAGCCCGCAAGGCTCCTCTGTCCATGAGATTCTCCACACAAGAATACTGGAGTGGGTAGCCATTAATACAACTATGAAATTAAGATTCTCCAAAATACCAAATGAAAATGACAGAAAGACTCATGACTCCTGAGCGGATCTGAAAGTGAGCAGGTGTCTGACAAGATGGTGTGATTGTCATGGAGGTATTCTAAACTCCCTTCCCCTAAATGACCTCACGAGGAGCGGAAGGACTGAGAAGAGCAGCTGAGGAGGTTTGGGGTGAAAACCTCTGCAGTAAGTTGTGAAGTGTGGCCACAACATTCTTATTCTCACTGTGTAAAATGAAATATGACTTTATGTCCATTTCTGAGCTGCTTCCACAGTGTCCGCTTCCCACAACGTGCGGTAATTGTGTTCCTTGCTCAGTAGCTGTGTCTGAAGCCCAATTCCACCAGCCAAAGATCCGCACTGCTTGATTTGGAGCCTATTAAGCAAGGTTCCTCTGACAGAGTGGAAAACATGTCATTTTGTGTGTATGAAAATTGAGGATAAGGCAAATTTAAGCCTTAAGGGAAAAGGGAGAATTAGAAGGAATAATCCCACATCACTAGACCATTAAGGTATGACCTTAATCAAATCCCTTATGATTATACAGTGGAACTGAGAAATAGATTTAAGGGACTAGATCTGACAGATAGAGTGCCTGATGAACTATGGAGTGAGGCTCATGACATTGTACAGGAGATAGGGATCAAGACCATCCCCATGGAAAAGAAATGCAAAAAAGCAAAATGGCTGTCTGGGGAGGCCTTACAAATAGCTGTGAAAAGAAGAGAAACAAAAAGCAAAGGAGGAAAGGAAAGATATAAACATCTGAATGCAGAGTTCCAAAGAATAGCAAGAAGAGATAAGAAAGCCTTCCTCAGTGATCAATGCAAAGAAATAGAGAAAAACAACAGAATGGGAAAGACTAGGGATCTCTTCAAGAAAATTAGAGATACCAAGGGGACATTTCATGCAAAGATGGGCTCGATAAAGGACAGAAATGGTATGGACCTAACAGAAGCAGAAGATATTAAGAAGAGGTGGCAAGAATACACAGAAGAACTGTACAAAAAAGATCTTCACAACCAAGATAATCATGATGGTGTGATCACTGACCTAGAGCCAGACATCCTGGAATGTGAAGTCAAGTGGGCCTTAGAAAGCATCACTACGAACAAGGCTAGTGGAGGTGATGGAATTCCAGTGGAGCTATTTCAAATCCTAAAAGATGAGGCTGTGAAAGTGCTGCACTCAATATGCCAGCACATTTGGAAAACTCAGCAGTGGCCACAGGACTGCAAAAGGTCAGTTTTCATTCCAATCCCAAAGAAAGGCAGTGCCAAAGAATACTCAAACTACCGCACAATTGCATTCATCTCACATGCTAGTAAAGTAATGCTCAAAATTCTCCAAGCCAGGCTTCAGCAATACGTGAACCTTGAACTTCCTGGTGTTCCAGCTGGTTTTAGAAAAGGCAGAGGAACCAGAGATCAAATTGCCAATATCTGCTGGATCATGGAAAAAGCAGGAGAGTTCCAGAAAAACATCTATTTCTGCTTCATTGACTATGCCAAAGCCTTTGACCATGTGGATCACAATAAACTGTGGAAAATTCTGAAAGAGATGGGAATACCAGACCACCTGACCTGCCTCTTGAGAAATGTGTATGCAGGTCAGGAAGCAACAGTTAGAACTGGGACATGGAACAACAGACTGGTTCCAAATAGGAAAAGGAATACGTCAAGGCTGTATATTGTCACCCTGCTTATTTAACTTATATGCAGAGTACATCATGAGAAATGCTGGACTGGAAGAAGCACAAGCTGGAATCAAGATAGCTGGGAGAAATATCAGTAACCTGAGATACGCAGATGACACCACCCTTATGGCAGAAAGTGAAGAGGAACTCAAAAGCCTCTTGATGAAAGTGAAAGTGGAGAGTGAAAAAGTTGGCTTAAAGCTCAACATTCAGAAAACAAAGATCATGGCATCCGGTCCCATCACTTCATGGGAAATAGATGCGGAAACAGTGGAAACCGTGGCAGACTTTATTTTTGGGGGCTCCAAAATCACTGCAGATGGTGACTGCAGCCATGAAATTAAAAGACGCTTACTCCTTGGAAGGAAAGTTATGACCAACCTAGATAGCATATTCAAAAGCAGAGACATCACTTTGCTAACAAAGGTCCGTCTAGTCAAGGCTATGGTTTATCCTGTGGTCATGTATGGATGTGAGAGTTGGACTGTGAAGAAAGCTGAGTGCCAAAAAATTGATGCTTTTGAACTGTGGTGTTGGAGAAGACTCTTGAGAGTCCCTTGGACTGCAAGGAGATCCAAGCAGTCCATTCTGAAGGAGATCAGCCCTGGGATTTCTTTGGATGGAATGATACTGAAGCTGAAACTCCAGTACTTTGGCCACCTCGTGCAAAGGGTTGACTCATTGGAAAAGACTGTGATGCTGGGAGGGATTGGGGGCAGGAGGATGCCGGGAGCCAGCATATTGCATATTGAGTGCATATTGCATATTGAGTGCAGCACTTTCCACAGCATCATCTTTCAGGATCTGGAATAGCTCAACTAGAATTCTATCACTGCTGGGAGCCAGCGTGAGGAACTCCACCCATGGCAAACGTCATGAGGAAGGAGGTTCGGCATACGCAAAGGCGGGATCGAGCCTCAGGAGTCCCCCTGGAAATTCTCGAGCATCTACCCCCAAAACCAGAGTCTGCCTACTTTCTGCTTTGTGCTCTCACCTACACCTCTGACTTGACGGGGGTGGGGGGGGGCTGTCCCCCACTACCTCTCTCTGAAAAAGAGTGAACTTATAGCTCCAGTTAATAAAGTTCCTGGGTGTGATAGTGTTTCAACCTACAAACTCCTTTGGAAGTCCTCTAGCCTGCCTGAATAGCTTTTTTCTGGCCACATGTGATTGCTCAGAGCCTCCCAACTGTGAGAGGCATGAGATGTTCTAAACTGTCTAAATACAGAGTCCTTTGAGCAGTTAAAAGATTGATTAGAAATTGTATTGGTGAAGGGTTTTTCACTTGTTGGGCCAATGTTTGCTGCTAAGTCTCCATATCCCTTACCTGCTGTGTCCCTGGCAGTGTATTGATTAATATAATTGGTGTAAGTAGTAGCTTTAGTGTTTGTAACCTTGGACCCTTGAGTTAATTCTTTTTTGTTGTAGCCCACCACACCTTTGCCCTATAGGAATACAACTTTAATGCTTTTGGAGGGTGGCGCCTGCCTAATCACCTTTAGAGAAAAATAAGTTTTCTGAAGAAAGGGTCTTAAAATGTTAACAGGCCTCCGGGCCAGAAGATGATGCAAATCACCTAGACTTTTGCATATGATAAGTTTTCAGGAAGAAAGCCTGGCTTACTGCATGGCTCTACCCCTTCCCCCATTATCCTCTATGCATCACTTAAGGTACAAAACTACTTTGGAAAATAAAGTGTGGGCCTTGTTCACCGAAACTTGGTCTCCCCATGTCGTTCTTTCTCTCACCTTCTGGCTGAATTATTTCAGCCTCTTTTCTCCACTGAATTTCTTCACTGAGCTATCCTCAGTCTATTACTCTTTATATCTTTGATGAATATTTAAATAAATAGGTCGCCGATGCCGTCTCTCCTTCGAATACCCTGGATCAGCTGGGGCTGGGCCCCTGCAGGAGGAGAAGGGGTCGACAGAGGATGAGATGGCTGGATGGCATCACTGACTCGACGGACGTGAGTCTGAGTGAACTCTGGGAGTTGGTGATGGACAGGGAGGCCTGGCGTGCTGCGATTCATGGGGTCGCAAAGAGTCGGACACAACTGAGTGACTGAACTCAACTGAACTGAACTGAACCCCACATCTCCCAAAATACATCACTGTTAACTGTGGCCCCACAGCCCAGGCAGCCAATGTGCAGACCCCACACGTGAGTGTGAAAGGGCAGTGACAGGGAGCAGGACACAGGCGTGTGACCTGTGCTCCGTGACCCCACGTGCGGGTGAGGCCGGGAGCTCAGGGTTGGGGTCACTTCCTCCGGGTGAGGCCTCCTATGAGCAGCAGGGTTGAGTCCCAGCTGAGCAGGAACAATCAGCCTCGTCCTCGGGCAGGGCCCAGAGATTGTCAGGGGGCCCCACCTGACCCGGAGCCCGCCAGCCTCGCTGAGACCTGCGGGCGGGTTGTGACTCCTGTGCTCAGAGCTTGGGACTCAGCACGACTGAGACGGCAGCCAAGTCGCCCCCTTGGTGCCAACAGTGCTGCTGTTCCCAGCCAGGTGAGTGTGGCTGAGCGTCCATGGAGTCAGCGACCCTGGCTGAGTCCACCCTGCCTGAGCCCTGAACACCATGAGAGGACAGAGGAGGCTGAGAGCAGAACCTGCTCCCTGTGCAGGAGAGAGGGCTGAGGGCATGGGGCCCTCTCTGGGCTGAGATATGCTGACGGACCCCAACCTCGAACACTGAGATAGAGAACTAACAGACCCTGTGTCCTCAGTGATGGGGAGACAATATTATGTGTCCTTTAAGACCCTCTGCTGGGAATGGGCTGCTGGAGGGACTTTGAGGACAGAGGGGAGAGGAGGGGCCTCCATGCTTGGGCAGACCCCCCGATGACCTGGACCCAGGGGCAGCAGTAGCAGAAGGTCCAGCAGAGGCTGAGCAAGAAGCCCCTGGACTGCCCTCGTTCTTCCAGTGATAGAGGAGTCCTGGTCTATTCCCCGCAGGCCTGGAGCCCTGGGGGAGCCTGAGAGGCGGTCACAGGAAAGGCAGGCGCAGCAGCCTGGGCCTCAGCTCAGCCCAGGGACGGCCGAGGAGCTGAAGTGTCCTGAATCAGACACTGCTGGACGCTGTCTCTCTGGTTCTGACCTGACTGTCACGACTCTGTCTGCCAGGGCCTGCCTCTGGCATTCAGGGCCTTCTGCTCAACTTCAGATAATCATATAATATGTGTTTGTGAAAGAAAAGCCTTGGGAAAGGGGCAGATGAAGAAGATCTGAAAGGATTTCCCGGACTAAATTCCTGTTGTGGGGCTCAGAACCCAGTTTTAAATCAAACAGACAACAGAAGTGTCTGCTTTGGCAGAAGACGCTTCAGCCCCGGGAGGCCCATGACTTGGGGGAGAGCAGGTTTTTGTCTCACTTCCCCCCTGGCCTGGAGCACTGTGCCAATACTGCTACTACTGCCATAAGATGAACAGTAATAATCCCCCTCGTCCTCAGGCTGGAGCGAGCTGATGGTCAGAGTCGCTGTGTTCCCAGACCTGGAGCCGGAGAATCGGTCGGGGACCCCCGAGGCTCGACTGGTCGCACCATAGATGAGGGTTCTGGGGGCCGATCCTGGGATCTGTTGGTGCCAGCTAACATAATTAGCATAGCCAACGTTGCTGCTGCTTCCAGAGCAGGTGATGGAGACCCTCTGGCCCAGGGACCCGGACACGGAGGACGGCTGAGTCAGCACAGCCTGGGCCCAGGATCCTGGAAGGGAGAGAGACAGAGAAGGTGACTCAGGGGTCCAGACAAGAGCAGGAAGCAGGGCCAGTGTGTCTTCCCAGGGCCCTTCCCCTGTCCCCCCATCCAGTCACCTGTGCAGAGAGCCACCAGGGTGAGGAGCAGAGGGCACCAGGCCATGGTGGACATGTCAGGGCGTCCTGCCGTCTGTGGCCCCACAGCTGAGCAGAGCGTCCCCACAACGCTGCTTCCCCTCTTCATACCCTGAGAGGGGGAGGGGCCTTTCATGCAAATGACGCCCCCAACCCCCACAATGCTCTGATCACCTCTGGGACCTGGCTCAGCTTCCTGTGCCTGAGGGAGCCCAGTGTATGATCAGGGACGGGGTTTCCTGGGGGTTGTTGGGTGTGGGATGTAAAAGCTGGAAATCCAGATCTTAAGGCATCAGAAAGTACCAGGGGGCTGGTCTCTGCTCTACCGCCACCCCCACCCCACAATCCTCAGGAAAGGCCTCAGAGCGCCCCCTGGTGTCCTGGCCCAAGCACACATCCTGACCTGGTGATAGAGCTCTAGAGTCGACTTTCCCCAAAGTGGTCTTCAAATTATACCTTCAGGATGTATTTGGATAGAAAACAGCAGCCAACTGTAGCTTACCCTGTAGTGCATGTGAGTGTTACACAGGGGATGTGTGATTTTGAGATTTTCAATTAAAAATCTAAGGTCATCACTTAAAATAGATGCCTAAATTTAACTGAAGAAAATGTTGTTGCTAAGTCACTAAGCTGTGTCCAATTCTGTCTGTTTTAATTCTGCATTCCCATGGTACTATTTCTAAAACATAATTTTCCTTGTAGCCTCTGTTCTTTAAATAAGATAATTTTAAAGACTTTCTGACATGTATGGCATCTCCACTGGGGGATTTACTGTCGCAGCAGGACGTTCTCTCTGTGAAACAGGGCAGGCTGAGTTATCAGAGCCATGGGTCAGCCTCAGATCTGAGATGAGACACAGGACATGACAAGGCAGATCAGCTGTTCTCAGGAATCTCAGACGGGACCATAGACATGGTCAGACAGAGCAGCAGTCATGGCTCCGGGGGCACAGCCCCGGGACAGGTTCTGCTTTCCCAGCCCAGGGCCCCAGCGCCTTCTCCTGTGCTCACCGTGCATAAAATCAGTCCCACAGCAGCTGAGCACAGACACTCCTCAGCCAGGAATCATTGCCCAGGTCTCAGGACCAGGGTTTCTCTCCTCTCCTGACTCCTCACTCGATGGGCACACGGGACGGAATGTGAGTGTTCAGGGGATAAATCAGCTGCTGGAGGGCTTCCCTGGATCCTCTGGGAAATGAGGGAGAATCAGGGGTGGAACAGGGAGGGGACGACCTGGGGTCACACCTGAGAGCCGAAAACCTGAGTCTTCTCCGGAAGGAAAGGTTAGAGGGGTTCATGGAGGGGCACGAAGTGAGTGTCCAGTTCAGGAAGTTCTGGAAACATGTCCATGACTTTCTGTCACAGTGACCCTGGTCATGACGGAGGAGGTCAGGGGTGGAGTGTTGTAGAAACAGGGAGCCCAGGATAGGGAAGAAGTCATGAATCAGAGGGGGCTGGAGGAGGGGAGAGGCTCTTAGGAAAGAGCTGAGGAGGAGCAGGAGGTGGCTGAGGGAGTTGGAGGGGTGCAGGGTGTGGACTCTTGGGTCTTCTCCCCTCCTCTGCTCTGGGGAAGAGGGTGGGGCCCTGGTGACTATGAACAGGACATCCTTGGCCCATTTGCAGCTTCACTCCCAGAAAGAACTTGAGGACTCGGGCTCTATGTCTTTCTCCTGTGAGAAACCTCCTGCTGAGACCTCCAACTCAGTCCAGGGAGCCCAGGGACAGGGCCAGGTCAGGGGAACAATTAGGGTGTGTTCAGGTTCTGCCATGTGAGCAGGTGCACAGCACCTCCTGGTGTCGTGTATGGGGAATGTTCGTGGTGGGGAAAATGAGGAAGGAAGGGCTGCCCTGTATCTTCCACCTGAAAGTCCATCAATCATGAGTGTGTGTTCACTGCCCACCGACCCCACTGCTCTCTGTCTGACTCCGCCCAGGGCCCCTGGGCAACTCCTGTCAGCTGCTCCTTCCACCCAGGGGGTGAGAGCAGGCCCTGCTGAGCTGCGGCCCTCAGGGAGGGGAGCCGGGCTGAGGGGCCTGCTGTGCTACAGAGATCATGGATGCTCAGCTCCCCGGGCTCTGACGTCTCGGGAACACCAGGGAGGGAGGGGGTGACCACAGTGCCAGCCACCTGCACCCACCTCACATTCAGCACTGATGGCCCAGCTGGGGTCAAGGCTCAGGTCTTCTGGCCCCACAGTCAACAGCAGAGGGGACGGGGTGCACACGAGCCTGCTTTTCCCCTCGCTCGGTCTCCCCTTGTTTCTGCTCCATCTCCCAGCCCATTGCTGCGTCCAGGGGCGGGACCCTAGGGGCTATCCACGAGTTGAGGAGCCGGCCATGACCTGGCATCCAGGCACCCGGGAGTCAGTGGGGAGTGTGGGGATTTGGGGAGCCAGTTCTGAATAAGGTTCTTCCAGGAACATAAATCGTCCCATGAGCTTGAGGTCTGTGCTTAGACAACAAAGATTTGTGGAAATTCCACCCAATTTCTGTCTTATTTTGAAATTAAGTTGTTAATAGTATTTGGGGGGTTTTGTATTTTTATTGTGAATTGGGAGTCAATGTGTCATGGGATCGCAAAGATTCAGACACGACCGAGCGACTGAACTGAACTGTGTCATGGGAAGTTAATGTGACTAGGCCCAATTTAAGACAATTCTCAGGGGTTATTTCACAATAATACACAAAGCATATTTCTGGAATTTTGATGTTCTTATATATTTTGGGGAGGTTCTTGTTAACCACAGATTTTTGCCACCAACAAATGGCTGTGATTCAGGAGCTCTAGATGGGAAATTGCATTTCTAGAAAATTCCACTACTTGTGTCCCTCCCATCAAATGAAATATTAATTTGTCTGCAAGATCAAGTTCATGATACATCTCTTAGTGTGATTTGAATGACAAGAGTCCTAATGGCAGTGGTGGGGGTCTGAGTCTCCCTGTGGAGCCAAGCCTCCTTCCCAACAACATGGGCAGAGAGGGGTCCCCTTAGAGAGATGGACACACCGGGGAGAGCTGGGAGGAGACACGTGGCCATGAACCACGGGACAGGAGACGGGCCCAGAGCCTCCCTCCCCATGGGGACCTTGACCTGTCCCACCCCCTCCCTACCTCTCCTGCCACTAAGCGCTGAGCCCTCTGAGCACAAGGGCAGGTTTTGGTAGCACTTCCCCAAGGGCTTACATCACTGTGGCGTTGTAACTACCAGTTCCCAGACCACAGTGATAATCGGCTTCGTCCTTGGGCTGGGCCCCCGTGATGGTGAGGGTGGCTTTGTTCCAGAGATGGAACAAGAGAAGCAATTACAGACCCCAGACAGGCGACTGTTTGTGCTATAGAAAAGCAGTCTGGGAGCCTGGCCTGGGGTCTGCTGGAACCAGCTAGGGTAGTTACTGGTAGTGACTGACCCAGAGCTCAGTCCACAGGTGAGAGTGACCATCCCTTTTGGAGACACTGGCAGTGATGGCTTCTGGACCACAGTCTAAGCATCTACCACTAAAAGCAACAGGAGACAGACAGGGATTGTTATGGAGACAAGGACCCTGAGACTCTGCTTGGAGATGCCCCAGAGGATGCAGAGTCCCAGGCCCTGACCTGGATCGTAAGTGAGGAGCCAGAGCAGAAGCACCATCCAGGCCATGGTGAGGACCCTCCAGGACATGGCCTCCTTGTCTTCCTGGGCTGGAGGTGGGGTCCTGGACCTTTGCATGCCTCACGCCCCATGAGGAGGAGGAGGGGCCTCATGCAAATTGCTTCCTTCTCTCCCTGCCCAGGTCAGCTGAGGTCCCTGGGGGGTCTTGAAGGAGGCAGACTCTAGACCACACAGACCCAGGACAGGACAGGATGGAGATCTGAGTGATGGGAAACTATCTTTTACCAAGTGTTCCCCATGACCCTGGCAACCTGGGTCCTCCAGCTCCTCCCTGGAGAGTCTGAGGCTGAAGGAGGAGATGGGGTGTCCTCACCTCCTGCCCGCAGTCTAGTCCATCCCAAATCTCCCCCCATCCCTGGGACATTTCTTCTTTCCTCAGTGAAACCCCTGCTTGTGTTCTCGGCAGGGCCTTAGCAGAAACTCTTCCTGCAGCAGAGAGTCCCCAGGGACATCACAGCCCATGTGGGGTGTGAGGGGACAGGCGTCTCCCCTGACTCAGCTCTGGTCCCTGTCCCAGGAGCAGCAGTCGGGGGAGCAGGCCTGAGGGAATCTCACATGTCGAGTTGCAGGGCCAGGCTTGGGGCGACAGACTCCTTTGTTTTAAGAGGCATCTATCATAAGGAATTAATTTTACTTCAGGTTTTGAGGGGACAGTTCACAGTGTCACTATGAAATTGTGACATCCTGGGCAATATCAGATCTAACAGTTCAGGAAAACATGTGTCTCATGATGGAAAATAAAAGTAACAGTGTGTGAACACTTCAGTGCGAACGTGAAACATTTAAAATTTCCTTTCAATTGACTTTCTGCTGTGGAGGGTGTAAGAAGATTAAGCAGGAGCATAGACTCTCCGAAATAATTGGGGAAGAGGAGGAACAAAATTTGTGCTTCTCTCAGTGTGAGATAAAGCCTTTATTTGGTATTCATGTTTTCAGTTCAGTTTAGTCGCTCAGTCGTGTCCAACTCCTTGTGACCCCATGAATCGCAGCCCGCCAGGCCTCCCTGTCCATCACCAACTCCTGGAGTTCACTCAAACTCATGTCCATCGAGTCGGTGATGTCATCCAGCCATCTCATCCTCTGTCGTCCCCTTCTCTTCCTGCCCTCAATCCCTCCCAGCATCAGAGTCTTTTCCAGTGAGTCAACTCTTCACATGAAGTGGCCAAAGTACTGGAGTTTCAGCTTCAGCATCATTCCCTCCAAAGAAATCTCAGGGCTGATCTCCTTCAGAATGGACTGCTTGGATCTCCTTGCAGTCCAAGGGATTCTCAAGAGTCTTCTCCAACACCACAGTGCAAAAGCATCAATTCTTCGCTGCTCAGCTTTCTTCACAGTCCAACTCTCACATCCATACATGACCACTGGAAAAACCGTAGCCTTGACTAGACGGACTTTTGTTGGCAAAGTAATGTCTCTGCTTTTGAATATGCTATCTAGGTTGGTCATAACTTTTCTTCCAAGGAGTAAGCGTCTTTTTATTCATGTTTTATTCCCTGGTAAATGAGCTATTTATTAAAATTCACATGATTATTTTATTTTCTCTATACATGCTGGAGAGAGTCAACTCATATCAGAGAAATATTTGTCTTGAATCTGTTTCCTATTATGAAAATATTTGCTGATACAGTTGGATTAAAGGGGGATTTTATATCTATTAAACTCTTTAATTGAAGAGAAATATTTAAAAACATGGAAAAGAAGTTAATAGGGAGGTAAAAACAAAATATCAGTTTCCATATATGTCACTAGACAACATTGAAAAATGAGAAACTGCAGCAAAATAAGAAAGAAATAATTGAAACAATGCAAAGTTTATTGAAGCAAGTTCATTTCTGTTGTGTGATGGTCACTGCTCTTCGCTTAGACATCAGATCACCTCCAGGACGAGACAGAGGAGCAGGAACTGAGAGGCAAGCATGTACTCTGAGCTGAGAGCGGTCATGTCCCCTGGGGGCCCAGGTGCAGGACGTCACCCTCCAATGAGGACCCTGCTGCCCACATGGACAAAGCCAACTGAGGAGGTGCCAGCCTGCCTGGCCAGGACCCTGCGCTCTCAGGACCAGGCCCACAGCGCCCCCTGCTGGACTCAGGCCTCCTCCTCCCCCACTTCACACCACAGCCTCCTGCAAGGGCTTTCTCACACTTGCAGCTGGGTCTCCCTGATGTCACCGCCCAGGGCAGAAGAATGAGTCCCCTCCGTGTAGTTTGTGGTTGGTCAGCGATCTCTCCAGGTCACTAATGACCTGCAGACTCAGGGAATGCTGATGTAATTTCGGATTCTCTGTTGTCTCAGTTTGCACTGCCTGGCTCCTGCGGTCACTACCAGAGCACAACAACCACGAAACAAGTTCAAGGCTTCAAAGTCCCAGAGTGTCCATGGGTTATACCTGATCGTGACTCTGTCGTGATTCTCCCAGGTTGAAACGTGGTTGATGTTGTGTCTGCAGGGTCTCCCGGAGTTGTCCCAGCCCTAATTGCACAGCTCTCTTCTTATTTCTGTCTTTGCAGAGAGAATATGACATTCTGGGGGAAAACATGTCGTTTTCCTGATTACTTCCAAGATCCTGACAGCATTTATTTCTGACTCCAATGTATATATATAAGGTGTTTTCAGTTTGGTTTCATAGCCTTTCTGTATAAAAGGCTTGATGTAAGAGACTGTGGCTATAAATGGGAATCTCATCCTTTCTAGGGTTTCCTCCTCCATTGCTGGACTTAGAAACCCTTATGACCTGTTACCTGGCCCTCAGTGGATACAGTGCAAGTTCACGTGTAAGACTCCGTAGATTTAATAGTAGTGGTTTTACATTGTCTGTGTTGAAAAGAGTGATATTTATCCAATATCATCTCAAATAAAGAACCAGGGAGCAAAAGTGGTAGAGGCCATGAAGGAAAAGAGGAGAAAATGAGCAAGTGATGAATCTGAGAGCCACGTGTTAATGGGGAGGGTCTTCTAGTACCTGGAGATGAGGGGCTTCTCAGGGAACACTCCCCAGAGAAAGGGAGGCACCCAGCTTCCCTAAGTGTGCGGGTCCAGGGCAGAGTACAAAGCCTGGAGCAGGAGCAGGACATGCAGGGGGCGGGAGAGGCCTCCCCCCTTCAGGTCTCCAGGCACAGATGTTGGGCTTCTGCTTCTTCATCATCCTGCCAAGTACCTGTGATGGGCCCTGTGTATCTGGGTGCAGCAGGATTCTGTTTGTATTTGGAGACCAGAGAGAAAAGGAGTTATAATCAATGACCCCATAAAGATGGACCAGGATGAGTCTCAAGTTAGGTTCTGGTTGATCACACACGGATGATCAGGAAGCATTTCAGCAGTATCAGGAACTATTTTTGTTTAGTTTTGCTTTCCCCTGAGATTTCATATAAACTGAATGGATAGTTGGAAGTAGATTCATCATGAAACAGAAGGTTTTCAAGTGTAGTAGGTACCTATGCAAGGTGTGTTGCCGGGGTCCAGCCCCAGCAGGATGCAAGGGTTCCCTCAGGATGACGGCGTCAGCGAATAGGGAAAGTAAAGAGGGGAGAGAAAGAGGCTTGATCTTCCTTGGTTTACACAGAAAGCCAATAAAGTTCCTGACACGGAACTTGCTCTGTTCACGGAGGCGGCAGGTGCCCTCTCGGTGGGGTGAGGACGCAGGACGCCCTCTCCCCAGCAAAGACGCAGGGCACCTTCCCAATCGGGTCTTAGAAGCCCAGGCAAAAAAGTGAACAGAGAGCCCCTGTGCTTCAAGTAGTCATCCTGAAAGAAGAACAGAGAGAAAAAAGAAGAGAAAAGGAAAAAAAGAATGACACGGGGAGACCAAGCTCTGATGAAGCCGGGTCTGCAGCTTTATTTTCAAAAGGAGCTTTTATACCCTGAGTTACCCATTTCCAGAAGTGAAAGATATAGAGTCATGCAGAGTCAGCTCAACACTACATCAGTTTGACCTTCATCGGGACCAGGATGTTTTTTGCATAACTTTTCATTTACAAGGGTCTTTGTGTTATGCACATTATCTTCTGGCCCGCAGGCCTATTGACATTTTATGACCTTTTTCTGATAAAGGTTGGTCAACCAGAAAACTTGCTTTCCCTTAAACTGTTTCTTCTTTATTTTTCCAATCTGTGTCTCCCTCAGAAAGTATTAAATAAAGTTGCATTCTTATGGAGCAAAGGTGCAGTGGGTTCCAACAAAGAAAGAACTTATTAACTCAAGGGTCCTATGTTGCTAAGGCCAAGGCTACTGCTTGTTTTTCTTGTATACCAACTATTTTTGCTAATGCACTCCCAGGCGCACTTTGCGTAAAGGACAAGGAAACTCGGTAGCAAACACTGGCTCAACAATGCAGTATTATTCTAATACAGCTTTTTTTTTATCACTTGAAGGTTATGCTTGGGGTGTTGTGAACAATCATGTGCGTTAGTTGCAAGAGTGTGGATAAACCTGCCAAGCAAGCTAAAATAGTAACAGAGGGGTTAAAGTAAAAATGCTCCTTTCAAGCCCAGGAGGTTTATTAACTAGAGCCCTAACTTGATTTTCTTCAGAGAAAGGTGGTCGGGGATAGCCCCCTGTAAATGTCAGAAGAGTTGGTGAAAGGCATAATGTAATAAACAGTAGACAGACAGATTTTAGTTTCGGGGTAGATGCTCGAGCAGGTCCAGGGAATCCCTCGAGTCCTGTTCTGCCTTTGCCTGTCAGGTCCTCTCCACATGACCTTTGTCATGGGTGGGATCTCCCGTGGTGGCTCCTGGCAGTGTGTGAAACTTGAAAATTCTCCAAGAAGAAGACGGACAGGCTAAGTTTCTTGTCCCACTTTCCCAGCTGCCTGTTCCCTGACCTCCCTTCAGGACCAGGAAGGACGGAGCCCAGCGCCACGGGTGCAGGTCTGCAGGCCCAGGAGGCCCAGGGCACGGAGGCCACAGACCCATCTTCCTGCACCCCCACCACAGTGAGGCCTCGGGCCCTGATGGTCCAGGCCTCTGCAACAGGAGGACCATGAGTGACTGTCCAATTTGATTTCAGAAAAGATAAAGAAATGAGACGTGGGACCTGAAAAAAATGTTTCTGCCGTTGATGTGCCGTCAGATAATTCATAGACAGAACCTGCGGCAGAAGGCCTATCTTGAGAGGCAGCCATGTCATCCTCTGCTGACCCCTCAGGACTCACCTTGTGTGAGGGCTCAGATCATTCTGAAGGAAGGAAAATTCCCATATCTTCTCCATCCAGTTACTAGGAGCCTGGAGGACCATGAGTTGTAGAAAATGCTGACCTGTTAGCAGCACTGTGGAAATGAGGAGGGAGCAGGGAGCAGGAGCCAGGGCTCCTGTCAGCGTCTGAGCTGTGGACCGGTCCCTGCAGCCCGGGACCCACACTCTGTGGGGCGAGAGGATGGAGATGAGGAGGAGCAGGGCTGCGCTGGGGTGTTTCTGCTGAAGACACAGTGCCGGAGTCCAGCGCCAGCAGCCAGGGGATCAAACTGAAGAGATGAGCAGTGTCGGCAAGAAACGAAGCAGCCTCTCAATTTTCTTGGACTGCGTATTTATTTCAAGCTTAAGATTCTCTTTTAAACTTTTACAAAAGCATTAGGTCAGAGGTTTGACATTTTCAGTTCCCACTGACCCAGATTTGTTGTCTCCATAAATCATTCTTGCTCCGCAAAAGGAGTTCTTGCCTCAGCGATTCTCTTATCTACTTCTTCTCATGTGTCCTTGTGAATACACTGTAACTCATGCTAATGTCTGGGCTGCATACCACATTCCTCAGTTGATTTCTTATCTTTCTAAGTCCTGTTTGCCCCTAGTATCCCAAGCTCACTATTTCTTAAAAAGGGCTTCTAGCTATTAATATCTCTAAAGTTCCTAATCTCTGTAAGCTATAGTAGAATATGCTAACATCACAACATTCCTTAAATCTTTAGCTTCTAACTATTTTAATTATTCCTAAGCCCTAAATTCAGCAAACTCCTTTGCCATAAACACCTTCCTCACAAATAGGCTTCAGATAGAAATCCCTCCCATGGCCTCAAGCTGCGGCCTACGTGCTCACCCTGGAACACTCTTTTGTAAAAGTCCTTGAACAAATGTCAGTGATTAACTTTATGAATTATTCTCTGAGCACAGCTGCAGAAGGCTTTGTGCCTTCTCATGCTCCTCTCAAGAACTATAAACACCTTAATATTCCTTTCAGTCAACTCAGCCGAGGAGAGGAAAAAATAAGTCAGAATCACAAGGCCTAACTCCTTCATCCCGGGCCCGTGCCTGTGGGACAAGGAGAGGGAGTTGGGGCCATGCCTCCATTTTGTCAGTAATGCCTGATGCGGCTCCCGACACCACAGCACCTGCTCTGGGGAATTTACTCCAGGTGTTGAGGGAGGGGCAAGTGGGCTCTGTGGTCAGATATGTGGTTTCCTGGGATGCTTGCACTGTCTCGGGTCTCAGCACGATCCTGTGTGTCTCCTCCCTCCCTTCACAGAGATCTCTGTGCAGAGAAGCCTTCCTTGGAAATCGCTCTATGGAAACTTCTCGCTGAAACCAGGCTCAGAGCCAAAGTCCGAGGCCCAGGGGTTTTTGTCTCACTTCCTCGTCATCTGAGCCACTGTGGGAACCTACAGCACAGTAATCGTCAGCCTCGTCCTCCGGCTGCAGCCCAGAGATGAGAGGAGCCCTGCGCTGGATCCAAGGCGTCTTTGGATCCAGAGAAGCGGCTGGGAACCCTGGAGCCCTGGGGCTTTTGGGAGTCTGAGTTGTAGGACTGGAGGTACCGGGGAAGACTCCCTGGCCTCTGCTGGTACCAGGTTATAGGCAAGCTGCCAATGTTGTAGCCACTGCTCATGGTGCAAGAGAGTCTGGCTGATGCTCCCAGAGACGCAGACAGGGAGGCTGACTGAGTCAGCACAGGCTGGGAGAGGGAACCTGCAGACACAGACACAGGGGAGATGGGGCAGGACCTGAAGGAAAGGGTCCCAAGTCTGCGCCCCAAGGGCTGATGCAGGCTGGGGACTGAGCCCTGGTGCCTGGGGCCCATCCCTACCTGTGCAGAGAGAGAGGAACACCAGTAGGAGAGGAGTCCAGGCCATGGTGCTCACAGAACCCTGGTCCCCACAGTGGGCTGTGCTGCCCCAGGTCTCCTTTTCTCCCCAGACTCTGCCAGAGGAGGGGCGGCCATGCAAATGAGGGTCCACTCAGGGCCCGCCCAGCCCCACCCTTAACCCTGGTGCTGGAGCTCTGCTCACAGCCCAGACGGCAGGGGAAGGAGGGGCTTCCCCCTTGGGAGCCCAGGGCGGGAGCCCATGGAGGAAGCCCCTGCCGAGACTGATCCCTGCTCAGGGGACTCAGCAGCCAGAGAGGACACACTGCTGAGTCCCCCCAGAAGCACAGACCCCAACCCCAGCCCAGCTCCTGCAGTGAGTGGTGCTCCTTGAGCAGCTGTGCAAGGACCCCAAGGCAGTCCCACAGCGCTCCCTGCTGGTAACATGTGAAAAAGTTTTGCTGAAAAAAGGAGTGAAATTCCAAGTTCTCTAAGAAGGTACATTTGCTCTAGTAGAGAAAATAAGTAAACAGATGAAGATGCTTAGAAGAAACAGAATATTTTGTCGTGGAATTATTCCACAAAAAGACATAATGGATCCTTATTTAGCGTAAATATCTAACAAACTTCTGTAGTTATATGCTTCCCATACATTAGATTTGTATTTCTTTAAGCATTGAAAAAGATGTAAAATTTGTGGTTCTCTGAGAAAGCAGTTAAAGTGTTTTACATACAACCCATAAATAAAGCACATAAGAGGGGAATTTATAGGACTTCCCTTGTTTTCCTGTGTTTAAGGATCTGCCTGTCGATGGAGGGGACATGGTTGCAGTGCCAGATGCAGGAAGCTCCCGCATTCTGCAGAGCAACTCACAGGAAAGCCGAACTGCTGAAGCTCCATCCCCCGGAGCTGGTGGCCTGCAGCAAGAGAATCCGCCCCAAAGAGAACCCAGTGCACTGCAGTGAAGAGCGGCCGCGCCGCCCCGCAACCAGAGCCCAGGAGCAGTGAAGACCCCGCACAGCCATCAATCAACCAATAAAGTGTAAAAAACAACCAGACAACCAAACCAGTAGAAGGGGACATTGCAGACTACGGTCGTTAAACATTGACCCATGTCCTCTCAACGAAATGGAAGATTAGAAAAGTAGAAAAATCCTAATATCTGGTTAAGACATTGACAGTGTTACCAAATGTTGTTTCTTTGAATATATAAGTTATATTTTATATTAAGACTCTCAAACATAAATTTACAGAGCAATCCCGTTCACATGCTCCCAGCCGCCCCCACCCCTTTCAGGCTCTTCTCGTGTCTCTGGGGCCTGGGTGTTTGCCAAGACCAACCTGGGGGCATACTCCTTGTCCAAGGTGACTGAGGCCACCCCAGGGAGCAGCCTGGGGGGAACCTGGAGACCCTGGTGCTTGGCGGGCAGTGGGACCACGAAGCCAAGAGGAAGGTGCTGGATCTGCTGGTGAGGACACCAACACTCTGTGCCACCGCCAGGGAGGAAGTAATGCTGCCTGAACAGCTGCAGATTCTGTGGAGGGTGACTTTTGTCTTTTACCCAGTGGAATCATTATCCAGTGGAACAACTCAGGCTCCCAGTGGAGCCTGAATGTTACTGCATTCATTGGAATTGATGTGGTAATTCATCTAGCTGGATTGTGTGAGGAAGCAGAAAAATATGTTCAAAAAGGGTTAGGGTTAGGGAAAGGTCTGGAAGGCTGGATAAGGCTTCCCATGCCTGACAGAGCTCATATTGCACTTGATTGTCATCAAACAGCTGATGGTATCCAGGAACAACAGAGAGGAGAACAAGCAGGAAAAAATTTGGGTACCACAAAAAGGGCATTCTCCCTGTTTGTTCTTCCCAAAAGTCCCAGGATATGCCATCTTATTTCTGACTTTGATGGCTTTTCTGAGAGGTTCCAAGCTCTGGCTAACCACTACAAATCTATATACCCCACATCGGAAATAGACATTGAAGATGAATTCCAAAAACTCAAGGGTTAAATGGAAAGGGTGAAACCAACTGCTAGATATATGGAGTTTATTTCCTATATTGAGCTTTCAAAGAAAGACCATCAAAGAAAATCTTGGTAGAGGGTGCAAATGTAGCACTGCTAGATACTGATTTTGAAAGTTATCCTTTCATAACCTCTTTGAACTGTACAGTTGGAGGTGTTTGTACTGGCTTGGGTATGCCCCCTTAAAATGTGGAGAAGTGTATGGAGTTGTGAAAGTTTATACAACTAGAGTTGGGATTGGTCCCTTTCCTACAAAGCAAGACAATGCAATTGGAGAATTATTACAAACAAGGGATAGAGAGTTTGGTGTAACGACAGGAAGGGAGAGAAGATGTGTCTGGTTGGACCTTGTTTTGATTAAATATGCTCATATGATTAATGGATTTACAGCACTGGTAGTCAAAAATTTTGATATTTTGGGCATATTTATGGAAATCAGAGTTGAAGTTGCATACAAGTTAGATGGTGAGCTTATAACTCATTTCCCAGTAAACCAAAAACTCTTAAATAAATGGGCTTAAATGTAAGACAAGGACATTTAAGGAACATTTAAGGACTTTTAAGGAACTACCTATTAATGCCCAGAATTGTTCGATTTATTGAAGATGAAGTTCAACTTCCAGTTAAATAGATTTGCTTAGATAAATCCAGAGTCTATGATTCAACTCTTTTAAGGATTTCCAGTGATACAAAAAGCATTCCTGGAGAGGTAGGGAAAGGACTTTCTTAAATATTTCATTTATAATCTACGAATTCTGAGAATAAAGACACAGAAATGAGGTTTAGGCCCAACAGTCGCTTCCAGTCTTTCAAGTTGAATGGCTGGTGTGGAGATACATTTTGGCAAGATGCAGTGTCAGCTGCCTTAGCTGGCATGATTGCCAAATCATTTGTTGTTCCTCCTGCTATGGTGCCATATTTTCTTTTCATTTTAGTAATAATATAATCAATGTTGTTTGAAATCAGATAGAATGATCTCTGTTCATTTCCAAGGCACCATTCAATATCACAGTAATCCAAGTCTACACCTTAACCAGTAATGCTGAAGAAACTGAAGTTGAACGGTTCTATGAAGACCTAGAAGATCTTCTAGAGCTAACACCCAGAAAAGGTGTCCTTTTCAATATAGGGGACTGGAATGCAAAAGTAGGAAGTCAAGAAATACCTGAAGTAACAGGCAAATTTGGTCTTGGAGTACAGAATGAAGCAGGGAAAAGCCTAATAGAATTTTGCCAAGAGAACACACTGGTCATAGCAAACACCCTCTTCCAGCAACACAAGAGAAACCTTTACAGATGGCCATCACCAGATGGCCAACACCAATATTCTTTGCAGCTAAAGATGGAGAAGCTCTATATAGTCAGCAAAAACAAGACCGGAAGCTGACTGTGGCTCAAATCATGAACTCCTTATTGCCAAATTCAGACTGAAATGGAAGAAAGTAGGGAAAACCACTAGACCATTCACTTATGACCTAAATCAAATCCCTTATGATTATACAGTGGAAGTGAGAAATAGAGTCAAGGGATTAGATCTGATAGAGTGCCTGAAGAACTATGGATGGATGTTTGTGACATTGTACAGGAGGCAGGGCTCAAGATCATCCCCAAGAAAAAGTAATGCAAAAAGGCAAATGGTTGTCTGAGGAGGCCTTACAAATAGCTGTGAAAAGAAAGAAGCAAGAGGCAAATCAGAAAAGGAAAGATATATGCATTTGAATGCAGAGTTCCAAAGAATAGCAAGGAGAGATAAGAAAGCCTTCCTTGGTGATCAATGTAAAGAAATAGAGGAAAACAATAGAATGGGAAAGACTAGAGATCTCTTCAAGAAAATTAGAGATGCCAAGGGAACATTTCATCCCAACACGGGCACAATAAAGGACAGAAATGGTATGGACCTAACGGAAGCAGAAGATATTAACAAAGAGCTGTCAAGAATACACAGAAGAACTGTACAGAAAAGATCTTCACGATCCAGATAATCACAATGGTATGATGATTCACCTTCAGCCAGATCCTGGAATGTGAAGTCAAGTGGGCCTTAGGAAACTAGGGATTACTGAGGTGAAATGTGACCAAAACTAGGGTGTTCAGAGGTAAAATCCGACAGAAACTAAGGGTTCTGAATTAAAATCTGACAGAAAGTCGAGGGGGGCGGTGGTCTGAGGAAAATCAGACAGAAATTAGGTATCACTGAGATCAAATCTGGCAGAAACTAGAGGGTTCCAAGGTAGAACCTGAGAGAAACGAGGGTTTCCTGCGGTGATAACTGACAGAAACTATGAGCTTCTGAGGTAAAATCTGACAGAAATTAGGGGGTTGTGTGGTAAAAATCTGACAGGAAAAAAAAGGGTTCTGTGGTAAAATGTGACAGAAACTAGGCAGTTCTGAAGTGAAATTTGACAGAAACTAAGGGATACTGACATAAAATTTAACTATAGTCTTCTGAGGTAAAATCTGGTAGAAACTAGGGGATTCTGTGGTAAAATCTGACAGGAATTAGGTGCTTCTGGCGTAAAATCTGACATAAACTAGGGGCTTCTGGGGTAAAATCTGACAGAAACAAGGGGTTTCTGAGGGAAAATCTCACAGAAACTAGGGGGTTCTGAGGTAAAAACCTGACAGAAACTAGGGGGTTCTGAGGTAAAATTTGACAGAAATGAAGGGGTTCTGAGGTAATATCTCACAGAAACTTGGAATTTTGAGGTGAAATGTGGCAGAAAATAGGGGCTGCAGAGGTAAAATCTGACAGAAACTAGGGGGTTTTGAGGTAAAACCTGACAGAAGAACCAGCTCCTGAGGTAAAATCTGTGAGAAAGTAGGGGGGTTGTGAGGTAAGACTTGACAGAGACTAAGGGGTTCTGTGGTAAAATCTGAGAGAAACTAGGTTCTCCTTAGGTAAACCTGACAGAATATAACAGGTGTTGTGGTAAATCTGACATAAACTAGGGGCTTCTGACATAAAATCTGACAAAAACTCGGGGGTTCTGAGGTAAAATCTGACAGAATTACATGCTCCAGAGGTAAAATCTGATAGAAACTAGATGATACTGAGGTATAGTGTGAGAGAAACTAGGGACTGTTTTGGTAAAATGTGACAGAAACTAGGGGGTTCTTAGGTAAAATCTAACAGAAATCAGAGGCTATGGAGGTAACATGTTACAGAAACTGGAGGCTTCTGAGGTAAAAACTGACAGAAACCAGGGGGTACTAAGGTAAAATGTGACAGAATTTAGAGGCTTCTGATGGAAAATCTGAACAGAAGCTAGGGGCTTCTAGGGTAAAATCTGACAGAAACTAGTTGGTTCTGTGGTAAAATTTGATAGAAACTAGGGGCTCCTGAGGTAAAATCTGTGAGAAACTAGGGTGATTCTGGGGTAAACGCTGACAGAAACTGAGGGGTTCTGTGGTAAAATCTGAAAGAAACTAGGTTTTCCTTAGGTAAATCTGACATAGTATGGGGCTTCTGAGGAGGAGAAGGGGACGACAGAGGATCAGGTGGTTGGATGGTATTATCGACTCACTGGGCATGACTTTGAGCAAGCTTCAGGAGTTGGTGATGGACAGGGAAGCCTGGCATGATGCAGTCCATGGGGTCGCAAAATGTCAGACAGGACTGAGTGACTGAACTGAACTGAGGTTAAAATCTGACAGAAACTAAGGGGTTGTGTGGTAAACTCTGACAGAAATTAGATGGCTCTGTGGTAAAATCAGACAGAAACTATGGGATTCTGAGCTAAAATCTGACAGAAACTAGGTGGTTCTGAGGTAAAATCTGACAGAATTACAGGCTCCTGAGTTAAGATCTGATAGAAACTAAGCAATAGAGAGCTATAATCTGAGAGAAACTAGAGACTCCTTTGGTACAATCTGACAGAAACTAAGGGGTTCTGACATAAAATCTGAGAGAAACTAGGGAGTCTCTGAAGTAAAATCTGGCAGAAACTAAGGGATTCTGTAGTAAAATCTGACAGAAACTAGGTTCTCCTTAGGTAAAATCTGACAGAAACTGGGTGGTTCCATGGTAAAATCAGACAGAAATTAGGGGGTTCTGAGGTAAAATCTGACAGAAACTAGGTGGTTCTGAAGTAAAATTTGACAGAATTATACAGGGTTAATTCTGATGCACGCTCTAGCTGTTTCTATGATTTTAACCCTTGTTTCTGTCATGTTTGTTATCATCATCATACATAGTAGCCTGCTTCAGAGAACCCTACTCCCTCTGCCTGAGCCTTAAACCAAGTACCTTTGGGTAGCTCACAGGGAGATGGTCTGACCCTGCCCACCTGTGAATGACTGTAAGAAAGAAGGAAATAACATATCCCCCTGCCTGAGGTTGCCATTCTAGGGAATCATTGCAAGAGTTCAATGGTCTTTTTCACTTTGTGTCCTCAATTCCCCCATCTCTCATCCCTAAAAGCAGCTAGCATCCAGGCCCCATAGAGCATGGTCATTTTGAAACATTAGTCTGCCAACTTCTTTGCAGCTGACCTTCCGAATAAAGTCATATTCCTTTCCTCTGGGATTCATTGGCCTGTCGTGAGGTGAGCAGAGTGAGCTTGGACTTGGTAACAGCCACGAACATGTAGATCAATCTGGCAGGACTGAGGTCACCTTCACAGTATGAGGTTGTCCCACCCGTGATCTCAGGGCTCCTTTCACTTATTTACAACTGTGTGAATTTCTCAACAATGTTTTCTTGTTTTCAGTTTATAAGCCTCTCACCTACTGGGTTATTCATATTCCTAAGCATTTTATTTTTTTGATACTATCTTGAATTGAATTTTAAAAGTTTCCTTCTTGCTTTTTCGCTTTTAGTAACTGGAAAACAACAGGTTTTCTAGCATTACTTCTCGTAACCCTGTGGGAGAGCCTAGACAGAACCGATCCTGTTATGATGGGTACTGGTTTTACTGTTTGTGGGGCAGGTGACGAGCAACGGGCAGGTGGGAATGTGAGGTGGTGTCTGCAGCCCATGGGCCGGAAGATGACCACACAAAGGGTGACCTAGGACATGCGACCATCTACGGAACCAGAATGGCCCCAGACTGCATCCACTACTTATGGGGGAAGGAAAGGCATGGAACACGTCTTGGTTTTGGTTTTGTTTTTGTTTTGTTTTTTTTCATTTTTAGAAAAAAGTCATCAATGTATCAAGACCTTGGTATGTGATATTGTAAAAGCACCAACTATTCTCATATTGGTGTCTGGTGACAATAATTTGTGGAAACTCCACAAATCAGGAGCAAAGTGAATTTAATCTCCACAATAATTCAACATCATGTGGCAAGTGTTAGACAAAGATATTGAACAGGAAGAATCAGTGGTGGATCTTAGCAGTGAGGGCCATGGAGAGGCAGTATTTCCAAAAGACCCAAATGTAAGGTGCACCTCAGATGCTCCCCTGTTGGCGCAGCAGTAACCGAAGAAATCTCCCCTGTGAAGAAAAAGCACAGGCGTTCATGTTGAGGGCCAATGAGAGGGGTCAGCGCTCTAGAAACTCCTGGGAAAGGGCAGATGCCCCAGTGACGGAGATTAAAGACTCCCCAGTCAGAGTTCAGGTCTGAGATGACCTCAGCCAGACCCCAACCTCAGCCCCTGAGCTTCAGGGCAAAGAGGTGCTGTGTCCTAGTGATGGGGAGATGAACTTTCTGTTTCCTTTGAGACCTTCTCCTGGGAATGGCCTGCTGGAGGGACTTTAAGGATGGAGGGGACAGGAGAAGGCTCCATGTCCAGGCAGAACCCCCAATGACCTGGAGTCAGGGTAATAGCAGCAGCAGGTCCAGCCAGATGCTGAGCAGGAAGCCGCTGGGTGGCCCCATCTCACCAGAGGGAGAGGAGTCCATACCATAACTGGTCTAGTTCCACAAGCCTGGAGCTCTAGGTGAGCCTGAAAGGCTGTCACAGGAAGGCGGGAGCAGCAGCCTGAGCATCATCTCAGCCCAGTGATGGCCAAGGAGCCCGAACTCCAGATTTGAGACCTGGAAAATGAGCAGAGACCCCGAGACCTGAAATGGAGCAGGGATCCCCAAGGGTCCACTACTAGTATCAGAGAGAATGAGAGCTGTTGGGACCAGGACACCTACTGGATGCTTGATGAGTCCAGAATCAGACAGAACTCTACTGTGTTTCTCTGGTTCTGACCTGACCCACCATGGACTCTGACCCCAGGGCACCTGCCCTTGGCACCGGGGATTTCTGCTAAAGTGGAGAAAATCAGACAATGTGTTGCTGCCAAGGAAAGCTGGAGAAGGGGTGAATGAAGAAAGATGTGAACAGATTTTTCTGGACCAAGTTCCCTGGTGTGATTCTGGACCCAGTCTGAGGCCAAACAGACAAATGAAACAGCTGCCTTTGCAGAGGATGTTTCTGCCCCCAGAGCCCCGACTCTGAGAGAAGAGCAGGTTTTTGTCTCACTTCCCCCCCGGCCTGGAGCACTGTGGCACCACTGATACTGCTGTCACCAGCTGCACAGAAATAATCTGCCTCGTCCTCAGCCTGGAGCAAGCTGATGGCCAGAGTCGCTGTGTTGCCAGACCTGGAGCCGGAGAATCGGTCGGGGACCCCCAAGAGTCGACTGGTAGCACGGTAGATGAGGGTTCTGGGGGCCGATCCTGGGATCATTTGGTACCAGCCAACATAATTGCCAGTTCCAACGTTGCTGCTGCTTCCAGAGCAGGTGATGGTGACCCTCTGGCCCAGGGACCCAGACATGGAGGGCGGCTGAGTCAGCACAGCCTGGGCCCAGGATCTTGGAAAGAGGAGAGACAGAGATGGTGACTCAGGAGTCCAGACATGAGAGCAGGGAGCAGAGCCTGTGTGTCTTCCCAGGGCCCTTCCCCTGTCCCCCCATCCAGTCACCTGTGCAGAGAGTGACCAGCGTGAGGAGCAGAGGGGACCAGGCCATGGTGGACATGTCAGGGCGTCCTGCCTTCTGTGGCCCCACAACTTAGCAGAGTGTCCCCACACTGCTTCTTCCCCTCTTCATACCCTGAGAGGGGGAGGGTCCTTTCATGCAAATGACCGTCCTCCCCGCCCCACCCCACAATGCTCTGATCTCCTCTGGGACCTGGGTCAGCTTCCTGTGCCTGAGGGAGACCAGTGTGTGATCTGCGGCAGGGATGCCTGGGGCTTGGGAGTGGGATGTCACAGCTGGGAACCCTGAGCAGAAAGCATCAGGATGTACCAGGGGGCTGGTGTCTGCTCTCACCCCTCCAGACACTCAGGAAAAGCCTTGGAACGCCCCCTGCTGACCTGGCCAAACATACATCTTGACCTGGTGATAGAGCTCTTAGAGTCAACATTCCCAAAACTCATCTTGAAATGATACCTTCAGGATGTGTTTGGTTGGAAAACAGCAGCCAACTGTAGCTTACCCTGTAGTGCATGTGAGTGTTACCCAGTGGATGTGTGATTTTGACATTTTCAGTGAACCAAAATGTGTTCATGGAGTAGTATAAATCTAAGGTCCTCACTTAAAATAGATGCCTAAAATTTAACTGAAGAAAATGTTGTTGTTAAGTCACTAAGCTGTGTCCAACTCTGGCATTCCCATGGTACTATTTCTAAATAATTTTCCTTGTAGCCTCTGTTCTTTAAATAAGATAATTTAAAATACTTTCTGACATGTATGGCATCTCCACTGGGGGATTTTATGTGGTAGCAGGACGTTCTCTCTGTGAAACAGGGCAGGCTGAGTTATCAGAGCCTTGGGTCGGTCTCAGATCTGAGATGAGGGACAGGACATGACAAGGCAGATCAGCTGTTTTCAGGAATCTCAGACGGGACCATAGACATGGTCAGACAGAGCATCAGTCATGGCCCCAGGGGCAGAGCCCCAGGACAGGGTTTGCCTTCCCAGCCCAGGGCCCCAGCAGCTTCTCCTGGGCTCACTGTGCATAAAATCAGTCCCAAAGCAGCTGGGCACAGACACTCCTCAGCCAGGAATCATCTCCAGGTCTCAGGACCAGGGCTCTCTCCCCTCCTGATTCCTCACCCTAGGGGCACACAGGACAGAGTGTGAGGTTTCAGGGAATAAATCGGCTACTAGAGGGGTTCATGGATCCCCTGGGAAACAAGGGGAATCTGGGGAGGAACAGGAAGGGGACGAATAGGGGTCACACCTAAGAGCCAGAGATCTGAGGCTTCTTGAACAGAAAGGGTTAGAGAGGTTCAAGGAGGGGCCGAGGAAGTGAGTGTTTCAGGAAGATCTGGAAACACGTCCATGATCTTCTGACAGAGTGAGCTGGGTCATGACCATGGAGATCAACAGTGTAGGTCTGTAGAAAGAGAGGGGCCCAGGATTGGGAAGAAAGTCATGAATGAGGGGAGCAGGAGGGGTGCACGGGGTGGGCTTTGGGGGCTCCTCCCCTCCTCTGTTTCTGGGAAGAGGGTGGGGACTGATGACCACCTGACCCCTTCATCCTCCAGTTCTGGGTGCTCGGCCCCGGGTGCAGCTTCTCTCCCAGGAGGAGGCCTGGGGGCTGCGGCTCTGAGTCTGTCCCCTGAGAGGAAGCACCTGCTGTCAGTCCACCTCAGGCTGCTGAGCCCAGGAGCAGGGCCAGCTCAGGGGACCATGTCGGTCTGTTGCTATTGCTGCTGCTGCCAGGTTGCTTCAGTCATGTCCGACTCTGTACAACCCCACAGATGGCAGCCCCCAGGCTCCTCCATCCCTGGGACTCTCCAGGCAAGAACGCTGGAGTGGGTTGCCATTTCCTTCTCCAGTGCATGCACGCACGCATGCTAAGTCGCTTCAGGTGTGCCGGACTCTGTGCGACCCCATGGACAGGCTCCTCTGTCTACGGGATTCTTTAGGCAAGAATACTGGGGTGGGTTGCCATTTCGTTCTCCTAGGTCTTCCTCTGGATTATTGCCGCAATAATCCAGCCTTTCCCACACCTGAGCCCGTCTTTAGAATACACTCTGTCTTCTCAGGGAACCCTGTGTATCATCTGTGTGGTGCTGTCCGTCCTCCTCCTCCAGCCCGGAGCTGAGCAGGAAATCCCGGACCTGTGTCTGCTGTGAAGGGTAAGGGGTGGCCCTTGAAGCACTGTTTTCAACTGTCTCTAGTCCCAGCAGTGGGGAGACCAGGATGGGAGGTGGGGAGTGGCATGCAGAGCCGCATGGGCAGGCTTAGGGTGACAGCGTCCTGTGCTGTAAACAGCCATGACCATGTGGAGTACCTTCAATAGAACTGCGGATTTCACGGGTAAAGGTCACCATCTCGCCATGCAATTATGACAGCTGGCAAGTTCAGTCACAACAAAGTTGGGACACATGTCTCATCATCAGAAATAGAAAAACATGGTGTGTGAACAGGTAGGTGTGGTGAGCATCATGGACCTTGTAAAACTCCCTTCCCTGTGGTTCTGGGTGGAGCCGATGGACCCGGGACGGAGGAGGGATGTGTGGGGAACGAGGAGGAGAAGGAGGTCAGACATTTCAAGTTAACGTGTGTGGAAGAGATGGGAAAGTCTTGTTCATTCTTGTTTCTTTGACATAAAAATGTAAATGCTCTTCTTACTTGTATTCATATTAGAATTGCTGCTAAAGTAGCTGTTTAATAAAATTCACATGATTTTTGTCAGAGGTGTTTGAGAACCTCAGCTCACAGAGGTGAAAAATTTATATTCCTACTGAATTCTTTTCTTATTAAATGAACATACTGATGACAGTTTGGCTGAACTTTTGATTTCATATATTTCATGTTACAAGTGTTAACATAAAGTATTAATATAACGGGAAGGAACGAGTAAGGGAGCCACAAAAACTGACACAATATCACTTTCCGTTCTTCAATTCAAAATGTTGAAACTGCCAAATAACACACCAGGGAACGTTTTTAAATGACACAGATGGTGACAGAGCGTCCTTGCCTGCATCCCTCTTCCACGGGGAACACCCGGGCGTTCTGTGGGCAATTGGGCCGCCTCTGCAGGAGTCTCTCATCCCCTGTCCAGGTATCCCTGGAGGTCGAGGTTCCTAATGAAGTTCATTCTTGTTGTATGACCGTCCCTCTGTCCTTGGTTGGATGTCAGGTCTGGGCACTGACCCCACAACAGAGCGGCAAGAACTGAGCGGCAAGCCTGTGGCTCTGAGCTGAGAGCTGCCGTGTCCCCTGGGGCCCAGGTGCAGGATGTCACCCTCCAGTGAGGACCCTGCTGCCCACGTGGGCAAGAGCCAACAGAGGAGGTGCCAGCCTGCCTGGCCAGGACCCTGAGCTCTCAGGACAGACCCACAGCGCCCCCTGCTGGACTCAGACCTCCTCCTCCCCCACTTCACACCACAGCCTCCTGGAAGGGCTTTCTCACACTTGCAGCTGGGTCTTCCTGATGTCACCGCCCAGGGCAGTAGAATGAGTCGCCTTCATCTAGTTTGGGCCTGGTCATTGATTTTTCCGGTACCTAATGAGAGATCCAACCAGTCCATCCTAAAGGAGACCAGTCCTGGGTGTTCATTGGAAGCAATGATGCTGAAGCTGAAACTATAATTCTTTGGCCACCTCAGGCGAAGCGTTGATTCATTGGAAAAGACCCTGATTCTGGGAGGGATTGGGGGCAGGAAGAGAAGGGGATGACAGAGGATGAGATGGCTGGATGGCATCACCTCCTAGATGCACATGTGTTTGGGTGGACTCCAGGAGTTGGTGATGGACAGGGAGGCCTGGCGTGATGTGATCATGGGGTCGCAAAGAGTCGGGCATGACTGAGCTACTGAACTGAACTGAACTGAACTGAATGACCTCAGACCCCTGAATGGTATGCTGATACACTAACGAATTTCAGGATTCCCTGATGTCTGAGTTTGCTCTGCTGAGCTCGTGGGTTCACTGCCATAACACACCCACCCGAACCTGAATTTCCAGGGTTCAAACACCCAGCATTCCCGGTGGGTTGTGCCTGGTCATGATTCTGTCTGAGTTTCCTTCCCAGCTTGATAGGTAATCAAGGTTGAATTTGCAAGGCCTCCCAGTGCCTTCCCTGCTGACTACATGGCTCTGTTCTTATTTCTCTCTTTGCAAAGAGTATAGGGAGGCTCTCAGGTACAACAAATCTCTTCTTGGTCACTTCCAGGGGTTCTCATTTACCCTTGATCATGGTTCTCATACTACTTCTTTTTGACTCAGATATTTAAAGATGTTTTTAGTCTAATTTTACAATCTTTCTATATTAAATGTTTGATATAAAAGATTATACTTATAAATGGGAATCTCAACCAGGTCTGGGCTTCTGTTTCATCTCTGGTTAGGAAACCCTTATGACCGTTACCTGATCTTCATTGGACATGGTGAGAGGTGGTCACAGGAAAGGCAGGAGCAGCAGCCTGGGCCTCACCTCAGCCCAGGGCCGGCCAAGGAGCTGAAATGTCCTGAATCAGACACAGCTGGACGCTGTATCTCTGGTTCTGACCTGACCATCATGGACTCTGTCCACCAGGAGCTGCCTCGGGCATTCAGGTCCTTCTGCTCAATTTCAGATATTCATATAAAATGTGGTTGCCGAAAGCAAAGCCTTGGTGAGGGGGCAGAATGAAGAAGAACTGAAAGGGTTTCCCAGACCAATTTCCTGGTGTGGGGCTCAGACGCCCATTTAAAATCAAACAAACAACAGAAGTGTCTGCACTGGCAGAAGATGCTTCAGCCCGGGAGGCCCGTGACTTGAGGGAGGGCAGGTTTTTGTCTCACTTCCCCCCGGCCTGGAGCACGGTGCCATTGTCGCTATTACTGTCAGCAGATGCACAGAAATAATCCGCCTCGTCCTCAGCCTGGAGCGAGCTGATGGTCAGGGTGGCTGTGTTCCCAGACCTGGAGCCGGAGAATCGGTCGGGGACCCCCGAGGCTCGACTGGTCGCACCATAGATGAGGGTTCTGGGGGCCGATCCTTCGATCTGTTGGTACCAGCTCACATAATTACCATATCCAATGTTGCTGCTGCTTCCAGAGCAGGTGATGGAGACCCTCTGGCCCAGGGACCCGGACACGGAGGACGGCTGAGTCAGCACAGCCTGGGCCCAGGATCCTGGAAGGGAGAGAGACAGAGATGGTGACTCGGGGGTCCAGGCACGATAGCGGGGAACACAGCATGTGTGTCTTCCCAAGACCCCTCCCCTGTCTCCGCATCCAGTCACCTGTGCAGAGAGAGATCAGGGTGAGGAGCAGAGGGGACCAGGCCATGGTGGACATGTCACGGTGTCCTGCCTTCTGTGGCCCCACAGCTGAGCAGAGCGTCCCCACACCGCTCCTTCCCCTCTTCATAGGCTTAGAGGGGGAGGGTCCTTTCATGCAAATGACTGGCCTCCCCTCCATCCCCCACAATGCTCTGATCACCTCTGGGACCTGGGTCAGCTTCCTGTGCCTGAGGGAGACCAGTGTGTGATCTGGGGAAGGGATGCGTGGGGCTTGGGGGTGGGATGTCACAGCTGGGAGCCCTGAGCAGAAAGCATCAGGAAGTACCAGGGGGCTCTTCTCTGCTGTCATCCCCTCCAGACACTCAGGAAAGGGCTTGGAACGCCCCCTGGTGTCCTGGCCAAACACACATCCTGACCTGGTGATCAGAGGTCTTAGACTCAACATTCCCAAATCTGGTCTTGAAATGATACCTTCAGGATGTGTTTGGTTGGAAAACAGCAGCCAACTGTAGCTTACCCTGTAGTGCACGTGAGTGTTACACAGTGGATGTGTGATTTTGAGATTTTCAATGAACCAAAATGTGATCATGGAGTAGTAAAAATCTAAGGGCCTCACTTAAAATAGATGCCTAAATTTAACTGAAGAAAACGTTGTGGTTCAGTCCAACAAATTGTGTCTGACTCTGGCTCTATTTTAATTTTTATTGCCATGGTACTATTTCTAAAACATAATTTTCCTTTTAGATTCTGTTCTTTAAATAAGATCATTTTAAAGACTTTGTGACATGTATGGCATCTCCACTGAAGGATTTTCATGTCGTAGCAGGACGTTCTTTCTGTGAAACAGGGCAGGCTGAGTTATCAGAGCCATGGGTCAGTCTCAGATCTGAGATGAGGGACAGGACATGACAAGGCAGATCAGTTGTTCTCAGGAATCTCAGACGTGATCGTGGGGATCAAACCTGACTTAGGTGTGGTCCAGACAGAGCAGCAGTCACGGCCCCGGGGGCAGAGCCCCAGGACAGGGTCTGCTTTCCCAGCCCAGGGCCCCAGCAGCTTCTCCCGGGCTCACTGTGCATAAAGTCAGTCCCACAGCAGCTGAGCACAGACACTCCTCAGCCAGGAATCATTTCCCTGGTCTCAGGACCAGGGTTTCTCTTCCCT
The DNA here is from genome assembly GCF_019923935.1 of Bubalus bubalis. Taxonomy (NCBI): domain Eukaryota; kingdom Metazoa; phylum Chordata; class Mammalia; order Artiodactyla; family Bovidae; genus Bubalus; species Bubalus bubalis. The sequence continues at coordinate 2,031,592 of NC_059173.1, forward strand.
CCTGACTCCTGACTCAATGGGCACACGGGATGGAGTGTGAATGTTCACGGGATAAATCAGCTGCTGGGGGTGGGGGCGGGTGAGGCACATCATAGGATCCCCTGGGAAATGAGGGGGAACCAGGGGTGGACCAGGGAGGGCTCGAGCTGGGGTCACACCTGAGAGCCGGAAACCTGAGGCTTCTCGGGAGGAAGGGTTAGAGAGGTTCAAGGAGGGGGATGAGGAAGTGAGTGTTGCAGGAAGATCTGGAAACTCGTTCATGACCTTCTAAGAGCATGAGCTTGGTCATCACTGTGGAGGTCAACAGTGTGTGTTTGTAGAAAGAGCGAGGCCCAGAATTGGGAAGAAAGTCATGAATGAGGGGAGTGGGAGGGCAGGCTCTGAGCAAAGAGATGAGGAGGAGCGGGCGCAGGCTGAGGAGAGCTGGAGGGGTGCACGGGGTGGGCTCTGGGGCTCCTCCCCTCCTCTGTTTCTGGGAAGAGAGTGGGGAGTGATGACCACCTGATCCCTTCACCCTCCAATTCTGGGCGCTCAGCCCGGGGTGCAGCTTCACTCCCAGGAGGAGGCCTGGGGGGCGCGTCTCTGAGTCTGTCCCCTGAGAGGAAGCACCTGCTGTCACATCCAACTCAGTCCGCTGAGCCCGGGTGCAGGGCCAGCTCAGGCGACCATGGGGGTGTGTTGAGGGGCTGCCAGTTCTGAGCAGGTGCACAGCGCCCCCTGGTGACGCACCCGGGGAACGTTCACGGCAGTGAGAGTGGGAGCAAGATGCTGCTCAGTTCCTTGGTTCTCAATCCTGTCTGACTCTTTGGCGACTCCGTGGACTCTAGCCCACCAGGCTCATCTGTCCATGGGATTCTCTAGACAAGAACACTGGAGAGGGTTGCCGTTTCTTGCTCCAGAGGGTCTTCCCACCCCAGGGACAGAACCCACATCTCTTATGTCCCTTGCATTGGCAGGCGGGTTCTTTACCTCTAGCGACACCTGGGATGTTTTATGAGAGGAAGCAGGGGCGCTCTTTTTTCCTGTCACCAAACACTCTTTCAATAAACAAATGAATGAATTGAATAGCAATAAGTATTACATGTCTTTGATAGTGTACAGATACTTCTTTTTGATTTCTTCTATTGTATTTTCAGGTGATTCTGAGTACTTTTTCTCCTTTTCCTACATTTGTCTCCTTTTCCTTAGGACCCAGGAGTGTTTGTATTTGCTCATCAAATAGATGTGATGATTTGTCCCTAAAATCATCTGTCACCTGATTTCATCATCTCAGGCATCTCAGTGATGTCTATGCCGTCTCATTTCCCTTCATTATTTAGTTTCCTGGTTCTTGATAGAAGTGACGATTTTTACTGGATCCTGGACTGTGTGGAAATTGCTTGTAGAAACTCTGGGTTCCATTTCCTTTTCCTTTAACAGGAGATGCTTCTGTGGTGGAAGCTCAGGGATGTGCGTTCGCTGCCCAGTGACCCAGCAAGGGCGGCACTGATCCCCCTGTTCTGTGCTGCTGACTCCAACCTGGGAACCGGGGGCAACTGCTGTGAGCAGCTCCTTCATCCAGGGGCGTGTGACCACCCCTTGTGTGCCGCTGGCCTAGGGAGGGGAGTCGAACTGAGGGGGCAGCTGTGCTGCAGTCAGGGCACACTCAGTCTGCTGGGTTCCGTGGTCTCAGGGACTCCAGGAAGGGAGGGGCAGACACCTTGCCCTGGGAGCCCCATGGCTGTGCGGGAAGCAGGTTTTTGTCTCCTTCTCTCTGGCCTGAAGCACTGTGCAAACTTTCAAGCCGTCAACCCATGAGAAACAGTAATAATCAGTGTCGTCCTCAGCATGAACTGAGGTGGTCAGAGAGGCTGACTTGGAGCCAGAGAATCAACCTGGGAGTCCTGAGGGTCATTTGCTATTTCCATAGATCAGATGTGTGGAGGCCTTTCCTGGGAGCTGTTGGTACCAGCTCACATAAAGACCCCCAGTGTTGCTGCTGCTTCCAGTGCAGGAGAGGGTGACCCTCTGACCCAAAGTCCCGGACACGGAGGGCAGCTGAGTCAGCACAGCCTGGGCCCAGGATCCTGGAAGGGGGAGAGACAGAGATAGTGATTGTGGGCTTCAGGAAGAAGAGGAGGGAGAAGGGACGTGTCTTCCCCGGGCCCTTCCCCTGTCCCCGCATCCAGTCACCTGTGCAGAGAGTGACCAGCGTGAGGCGCAGAGGGGACCAGGCCATGGTGGACACGGTCAGGGTGTCCTGCCTTCTGTGGCCCCACTGCTGAGCAGAGCGTCCCCACCTCTCCGTCCCCTCTTCATACTGAGAGAGGGAGTGTTCATTCATGCAAATAACCCCACCATTGCCCCCATACTCCACCCCGCAGCTCTCTGACCCCTCCCTGGGCTCTGGATCAGGTCCCTGTGTCTGAGGGTGCCCAGGGGGTGGCAGGGGCGCAGCTGTGGGTGGCCCAGGGGTGGGAGGTCACAGCTGGGAACCCTGAGCTGAAGCCACCATACAGTGCCAGGAGACTGGGCCCAGCTCTCACCCACCAACCCTCAAGAACTGCCCCCGAGCCCCCTGGTGTCCAGGCCCAGATATGCATCCTATGACCTGCTGATCAGAGCCCCTCAGGGACAGATCCTGCTCCCTGCTCTGGGAACTGTCCCCTCCTTAGGGCCAAAATCCACTTTTGTGTCCCCCATGACCTCAGGGCTGACCGTGGCTTCCTCTCAAACCCTTCAGCACGAGTCTGTCCCATGGCGTCCTGGCTGCTTAAGGGGTCAGGACTGAGAGGGCGTCTGGAGGCCATCTCACGTGGAGGGTTGTATAATAAAGAGGAGCCCGGGATTGGGTAGGAAAGTCATGAAGCATAAGAGGAGGAGAGGGGCCCCGAGGAAAGGGCTGAAGAGGAGCCAGAGGAGGCAGGGGGGAGCTGAGGGTTAGGCTCGGCTCTGGGGGCTCCTGCTTTCTCTGCTCCTGGGGAAGCGGGTAGAGTGTGAAGACCTTGACAGGACGCCCTCTAATTCTGGGTCCTCAGTCCTGTTTGAAGCTTCACTCCCAAAGCTTGAGGCGCCAGGGCTCTAAGTCTGTCCCCTGAGAGGAAGCACCTGCTGAGACCTCCAACTCAGTCCACTGAGCCCAGGGACAAGCCCGGGTCAGGGGACCATCTGGTGTGCTCGGTTCCGCCAGTTCCGAGAGGGTGCACAGCGCCGCCTGGTGACGCGCTCGGGGTATGTCCAGGGTGGGAAAATGTGAGGAAGGAAAGAGCTGCGTTTTCCAACTAAGAGCCCATCAGTGAGGGGAGTGTATCCTCTGCCCACTGACCCAGCAACCGGGTGCTCTGACCCCACTGCTCTGTGTCTGACGCTGACCCGGGCACCTGGGGCAACTCCTGTCAGCAGCTCCTTCCACCCAGGGGTTTGAGACCACTCCTTGTTGGGCTGCTGCCCTTGGGGAGGGGAGGCAGGCTGAGGGGGTTGCGGTGCTGCGCAGCGTGAGGCTCAGCTCCCTGGACTCTGAGGACTTGGGACACCAGGGAGGGAGGGGTGATCGCAGGGCCAACCACCGGCCGCACCTCACATTCAGCACTGATGACCCAGGTGGGGTCAGGCCCAGGTCTTCCTGGCCCCACAGTCACCAGCAGGGGGACGGGGGTGCACACGAGCCTGCTTTCCCCTCGCTCGGTCTCCCCTTGTTGCTGCTCCATCTCCCCACACAAGGCCTGGTCCACGTGCTGAGGAGCCCAGCCATGACCTGGCATCCCGGCCCCCAGGCAGTCGGCCGAGAGTGAGGGGATTTTTGGAGCCAGTTCTGAGTAAGGTTCTTCCAGGAGCATAAGTCCTCCCATGAGCCTCGAGGTGTGTCCGTAGACAGCACAGGTTTGCGGAAATTCCTCCCAACTTCCAGTCTTATGCTTAAATAAAGACACAGTTTTCCCCATGGCCTCGGATGTGAATTGTGTTTCTGGGGTTTTGGATTTATCACAATCCAAAAACTGGGAGTGAATGTGTTATGGGGAATTAACATGCCTGGACTGAATTGTAAGACAATTCTCAGGGGTTATTTCCCAATAACCAGGACATACGTCTGGAATTTTGATGTTCCTAAATATTTGGGGAGAGGGGGTAGTTTCTTGTTCACCACAGATTCCTGCCACCAACGAAAGGCTGTGATTCAGGAGCTCCAGTTGGGAAACTGCACTCTAGAAAATTCCACTGGTGGTGCCCCTTCAGGTAAATGGAATATTAATTTGTCTCCAAGATCAAGTTCATGGTGCTGTACATCTCTTAGTGTGATTTGAATGACAAGAGTCCTAATGGCAGTGGTGGGGGTCTGAGTCTCCCTGTGGAGCCAAGCCTCATTGCCAACAATAGGGGCAGAGAGGGGTCCCCTGGGGAGATGGACACATCCGGGGAGAGCTGGGAGGACACACGTGGCCATGAACCATCAGACAGGAGACGGGCCCAGAGCCTCCCTCCCCATGGGGACCCTGACCTGTCCCACCTCTCCTCGCCTCTCCTGCCACTAAGCGCTGAGCCCTCTGAGCACAAGGGCAGGTTTTGGTAGCACTTCCCCCATGGGCTTACATCACTACGGGGTTGTAACTACCAGTTCCCAGACCACAGTGATAATCGGCTTCGTCCTTGGACTGGGCCCCCAAGATGGCGAGGGTGGATTTGTTCCCAGAGATGGAGCCAGAGAAGTGAGCAGGGACCCCAGAGGGGCGGGTGTTTGTGCTGTAGATAAGCAGTCGGGGAGCCTGGCCTGGGGTCTGCTGGTACCAGCTGGGTAGTTACTGGTAGTGACTGACCCAGGGCTCAGTCCACAGGTGAGGGTGACCGTCCCCCCTGGACACACTGACAGTGCTGGCTCCTGGACCACAGTCTGAGCATCCACCCCTAAAAGGAACAAGAGAGAGACAGGGGTTGTTATGGAGACGAGGGCCCTCAGACCCTGCTTGGAGGTGCCCCAAGGATACAGAGTCCCGGCCCCTGACCTGAGCCGGAAGTGAGGAGCCCGAGCAGAAGCAGCGTCCAGGCCATGGTGGGGACCCTCCCAGGATGCGGCCTCCTCAGCCTCCTGGGCTGCAGGTGGAGTCCTGGGCCTTTTCATGCCTCCAGCCTGTCAGGAGGAGGAGGGGCCTCATGCAAATCACTTCCTCCTCTCCCTGCCAAGGTCACCTGATGTCCCCATGTGTGGGGGTTCTGAGGGAGGCAGATGCTGGACCTCACCCAGAGCGGGACAGCTCGGGGAGGAGCCCCTGAGTGATGGGGTGACGTCTGCCAGCAAATGTACTCTTGTGACCTTGGTGATCTTGGTCCTCTATCTCCTCCCCGGAGTGTCTGAGGGTGAAGGAGGAGTTTGTAAGTCTTCCTCTGATGCTGCTAAGTCGCTTCAGTCGTGTCTGACTCTGTGCGACCTCACAGATGGCAGCCCACAACGCTCCTCCATCCCTGGGGCTCTCCAGGCAAGAACGCTGGAGTGGGTTGCCATTTCCTTCTCTGGTGCATGCACGCACGCATGCTAAGTTGCTTCAGTCATGCCCAACTCTGTGTGACCCCATGGACAGGCTCCTCTGTCCACTGGATTCTCTAGGCAGGAATACTGGCATGGGTTGCCATTTCGTTCTAAGTCTTATTCTTTGGCCCAATAATTCAGCCTTTCCCACACCTGAGCCCGTCTTTAGAATACTCTCTGTCTTCTCAGGGAACCCTGAGTCCCCTCTGTGTGGTGCTGTCCGTCCTCCTCCTCTAGCCCTGAGCCGAGCAGGAAATCCCGGAGCCTGTGTCTGCTGTGAAGGGTAAGGGGTGGCCCTTGAAAGCACTCTTTTAAACTGTCTCTTGTCCCAGCGGTGGGGAGACCAGGATGGGAGGTGGGGAGTGGCATGCAGAGCCGCATGGGCAGGCTTAGGGTGACAGCGTCCTGTGCTGTAAACAGCCATGACCATGTGGAGTACCTTCAATAGAACTGCGGGTTTCACGGATAAAGGTCACCATCTCATCATGCAATTATGATAGCTGGCAAGTTCAGTCACAACAAAGTTGGGACACATGTCTCATCATCAGAAATAGAAAAACACGGTGCGTGAACAGGTAGGTGTGGTGAGCATCGTGGACCTTGTAAAACTCCCTTCCCTGTGGTTCTGGGTGGAGCCGATGGACCCGGGACGGAGGAGGGATGTGTGGGGAACGAGGAGGAGAAGGAGGTCAGACATTTCAAGTTAACGTGTGTGGAAGAGACGGGAAAGTCTTGTTCATTCTTGTTTCTTTGACATAAAAATGTAAATATTATTCTTATTTGTATTCATGTTAGGTTTGCTGCTAAAGTAGCTGTTTAATAAAATTCACATGATTTTTGTCAGAGGTGTTTGAGAACCTCAGCTCATAGAAGAGAGAAATACATATTCCTACTGAATTCTTTTCTTATTATACGAACATATTGATGACAGTGTGGCCGAACTTCTGATTCCATATATTTCATGTTACAAGTGTTAATATAAAGTATTAATAAAACGGGAAGGAACGAGTAAGGGAGCCACAAAAACTGACACAATGTCAGTTTCCATGGTTCAATTCAAAATGTTGAAACTGCCAAATAACACACCAGGGAACGTTTTTAAATGACAGAGATGGTGACAGAGGGTCCTTGCCTGCATCCCTCTTCCACGGGGAACACCCGGGCGTTCTGTGGGCAATGGGGCCGCCTCTGCAGGGGTCTCTCATCCCCTGTCCAGGTATCCCTGGAGGTCGAGGTTCCTGAATGAAGTTCATTCTTGTTTTATGACCGTCCCTCTGGCCTTGGTTGGATGGCAGGTCTGGGCACTGACCCCACGACAGAGCAGCAGGAACTAAGAGGCAAGCTTGTGGCTCTGAGCTGAGAGCTGCCGTGTCCCCTGGCGGCCCAGGTGCAGGACGTCACCCTCCACTGAGGACCCTGCTGCCCACGTGGGCAAGAGCCAAGGGAGGAGGTGCCAGCCTGCCTGGCCAGGACCCTGTGCTCTCCGCAGCCGACCCATTGCGCCCCCTGCTGGACTCAGACCTCCTCCTCCCGCACTTCACACCACAGCCTCCTGGAAGGGCTTTCTCACACCTGCAGGTGGGTCTTCCTGATGTCACCGCCCAGGGCAGTAGAATGAGTCGCCTTCATCTAGTTTGGGCCTGGTCATTGATTTTTCCAGGTACCTAATGAGAGATCCAACCAGTCCATCATAAAGGAGACCAGTCCTGGGTGTTCATTGGAACGACTGATGCTGAAGCTGAAACTCCAATACTTTGGCCACATCAGGCAAAGAGTTGACTCATTGGAAAAGACCCTGATGCTGGGAGGGATTGGGGGCAGGAAGAGAAGGGGACGACAGAGGATGAGATGGCTGGATGGCATCACCTCCTAGATGCACATGTGTTTGGGTGGAATTCGGGAGTCGGTAATGGACAGGGAGGCCTGGCGTGATGTGATCATGGGGTCGCAAAGAGTTGGACGTGACTGAGCTACTGAACTGAACTGAACTGAACTGAATGACCTCAGACCCCTGAATGGTATGCTGATAAACTAATGAATTTCAGGATACCCTAATGTCTGAGTTTGTTCCGCCTAACTCGTGGGTTCACTACCAGAACACAACCACTTGACCCCGAGTTTCCAGGGTTCAAACACCCAGCATTCCCAGTGGGTTGTGCCTGGTCACGATTCTGTCTGAGTTTCCTTCCCAGCTTGATAGGTAGTCAAGGTTGAATTTGCAAGACCTCCCGGCGCCTTCCCAGCTGACTACATGGCTCTGTTTTTATTTCTCTCTTTGCAAAGAGAATAGGAGGCTCTCAGGTACAACAAATCTCTTCTTGGTCACTTCCAGGGGTTCTCATTTACCCTTGATCATGATTCTCATAGTACTTCTTTTTGACTCAGATATTTAAAGATGTTTTTACTCTAATTTTATAATCTTTCTATATTAAATGTTTGCTTTAAAAGATTATGATTATAAATGGGAATCTCAACCTTGTCTGAGCTTCTGTTTCATCTCTGGTTGAGAAAGCCTTATGACCGTTACCTGATCTTCATTGGACATGGTGAGAGGTGGTCACAGGAAAGGCAGGAACAGCAGCCTGGGCCTCAGCTCTGCCCAGGGCCGACCGAGGAGCTGAAATGTCCTGAATCAGACACAGCTGGACGCTGTATCTCTGGTTCTGACCCGACCATCATGGACTCTGTCCACCAGGAGCTGCCTCGGGCATTCAGGTCCTTCTGCTCAATTTCAGATATTCATATAAAATGTGGTTGCCGAAAGCAAAGCCTTGGTGAGGGGGCAGAATGAAGAAGAACTGAAAGGATTTCCCAGACCAATTTCCTGGTGTGGGGCTCAGACGCCCGTTTTAAATCAAACAAACAACAGAAGTGTCTGCACTGGCAGCAGATGCTTCAGCCCGGGAGGCCCGTGACTTGAGGGAGGGCAGGTTTTTGTCTCACTTCCCCCCCGGCCTGGAGCACGGTGCCATTACTGCTACTACTGTCAGCAGATGCACAGAAATAATCCGCCTCGTCCTCAGCCTGGAGCGAGCTGATGGTCAGGGTGGCTGTGTTGCCAGACCTGGAGCCGGAGAATCGGTCGGGGACCCCTGAGGCTCGACTGGTCGCACCATAGATGAGGGTTCTGGGGGCCGATCCTTCGATCTGTTGGTACCAGCTCACATAATTGCCACTCCCAACGTTGCTGCTGCTTCCAGAGCAGGTGATGGAGACCCTCTGGCCCAGGGACCCGGACACGGAGGACGGCTGAGTCAGCACAGCCTGGGCCCAGGATCCTGGAAGGGAGAGAGACAGAGATGGTGACTCGGGGGTCCAGGCACGATAGCGGGGAACACAGCATGTGTGTCTTCCCAAGACCCCTCCCCTGTCCCCGCATCCAGTCACCTGTGCAGAGAGAGATCAGGGTGAGGAGCAGAGGGGACCAGGCCATGGTGGACATGTCACGGCGTCCTGCCTTCTGTGGCCCCACAGCTGAGCAGAGCGTCCCCACACCGCTCCTTCCCCTCTTCATACCCTGAGAGGGGGAGGGGACTTTCATGCAAATGACCGTCATCCCTGCCCCGCCCAAACAATGCTCTGATGACCTTTGGGGACTGGGTTAGGTTCCTGTGCCTGAGGGAGACCAGTGGGTGATCAGAGGAGGGGTTTGTGTGAGGCTTGGAGGTGGGAGGTCATACCTGGGAACCTTGAGCAGAAAGCACCAGGAAGAGCCAGAGGACTCATCTCAGATCTCATAGCTGCAGACCCACAGGAATGGCTTCAGAATGCGCCCTGGTGTCCTGGCCCAGACATACATCCTGTGTCCTAGTGACCATAGCTCTTAGAGTCAACTTGGCCAAAACTGGCTTTGAAGTTACCCAGTTCAGGAAGAGTTGTGTTGGAAAAAAAGATCCAGGTGTAATTTACCCTATAGTGCATGTGAGTGTTACACAGTAGATGTGTGACTTCGAGATTTTAAATGAACCAAAATGTGATCATGGAGTAGTAAAAATCTAAGGTCATCATGTAAAATAGATGCCTAAACTTAACTGAAGAAAATGTTGTGGTTCAGTCACTAAGTTGTGTCCGACTCTGGCTCTATTTTAATTTGCATTGCCATGGTACTATTTCTAAAACATAATTTTCCTTGTAGATTCTGTTCTTTAAATAAGATCATTTTAAAGACTTTCTGACATGTACGGCATCTCCACTGAAGGATTTTCATGTCTTAGCAGGACGTTCTCTCTGTGAAACAGGGCAGGCTGAGTTATCAGAGCCATGGTCAGTCTCAGATCTGAGATGAGACAAAGGACATGACAAGGCAGATCAGCTGTTCTCAGGAATCTCAGACGTGATCATGGGGATCCAACCTGACGTAGGCATGGTCCAGACAGAGCATCAGTCACGGCCCCGGGGGCAGAGCCCCAGGACAGGGTCTGCTTTCCCAGCCCAGGGCCCCAGCAGCTTCTCCCGGGCTCACTGTGCATAAAGTCAGTCCCACAGCAGCTGAGCACAGACACTCCTCAGCCAGGAAACATTTCCCTGGTCTCAGGACCAGGGTTTCTCTTCCCTACTGACTCCTGACTCGATGGGCACGCGGGACGGAGTGTGAACATTCACGGGATAAATCAGCTGCTGGAGGGGCATCACTGGATCTCCTGGGAAATGAGGGGGAACCAGGGGTGGACCAGGGAGGGCTCGAGCTGGGGTCACACCTGAGAGCCAGAAACATGAGGCTTCTCGGGAAGGAAGGGTTAGAGAGGTTCAAGGAGGGGGATGAGGAAGTGAATGTTTCAGGAAGATCTGGAAACTCGTTCATGACTTTCTAAGAGCATGAGCTTGGTCATCACTGTGGAGGTCAACAGTGTATGTTTGTAGAAAGAGCGAGGCCCAGATTTGGGAAGAAAGTCATGAATGAGGGAAGCGGGAGGACAGGCTCTGAGCAAAGAGATGAGGAGGAGCGGGCGCAGGCTGAGGAGAGCTGGAGGGTTGCACGGGGTGGGCTCTGGGGGCTCCTCCCCTCCTCTGTTTCTGGGAAGAGGGTGGGGACTGATGACCACCTGACCCCTTCACCCTCCAATTCTGGGTGCTCAGCCCCGTGTGCAGCTTCAGTCCCAGGACGAGGCCTGGGGGCCGCGATTCTGAGTCGGTCCCCTGAGAGGAAGCACCTGCTGTCACATCCAACTCAGTCCGCTGAGCCCCGGTGCAGGGCCAGCTCAGGGGACCATGGGGGTGTGTTGAGGGGCTGCCAGTTCTGAGCAGGTGCACAGCGCCCCCTGGTGACGCACCCGGGGAACGTTCACGGCGGTGAGTCTGAGCAAGGTGCCGCTCAGTCACTTGGTTCTCAATCCTGTCTGACTCTTTGGCGACCCCGTGGACTCTAGCCCACCAGGTTTGTCTATCCATGGGACTCTCCAGGCAAGAACACTGGAGTGGGTTGCCGATTCTTGCTCCAGAGGATTTTCCTACCCCAGGGATAGAACCCACATCTCTTATGTCCCTTGCATTGGCAGGCGGGTTCTTTACCTCTAGCAACACCTGGGATGTTTTATGAGAGGAAGCAGGGGCGCTCTTTTTTCCTGTCACCAAACACTCTTTCAATAAACAAATGAATGAATTGAATAGCAATAAGTATGACATGTCTTTGATAGTGTACAGATACTTCTTTTTGATTTCTCCTATTGTATTTTCAGGTGATTCTGACTACTTTTTCTCCTTTTCCTACATTTATCTCCTTTTCCTTAGGACCCAAGAGTGTTTGTATTTGCTCATCAATATTTGATGATTTGTTCCTAAAAACATCTGTCACCTGATTTCATCATCTCAGGCATCTCACCAGTGATGTCTATGCCGTCTCATTTCCCTTCATTATATAGTTTCCTGGTTCTTGATAGAAGTGACGATTTTTACTGGATCCTGGACTGTGTGGAAATTGCTTGTAGAAACTCTGGGTTCTATTTCCTTTTCCTTTAACAGGAGATGCTTCTGTGGCGGAAGCTCAGGGATGTGCGTTCGCTGCCCAGTGACCCAGCAAGGGCGGCACTGACCCCCCTGCTCTGTGCTGCTGACCCCGACCTGGGAACCGGGGGCAACTGCTGTGAGCAGCTCCTTCATCCAGGGGCGTGTGACCACCCCTTGTGTGCCGCTGGCCTAGGGAGGGGAGTCGAGCTGAGGGGGCAGCTGTGCTGCAGTCAGGGCACACTCAGTCTGCTGGGTTCCGTGGTCTCAGGGACTCCAGGAAGGGAGGGGCATACACCTTGCCCTGGGAGCCCCATGGCTGTGGGGGAAGCAGGTTTTTGTCTCCTTCTCTCTGGCCTGAAGCACTGTGCAAACTTTCAAGCCGTCAGCCCATGACAAACAGTAATAATCAGTGTCGTCCTCAGCATGAACTGAGGTGGTCAGAGAGGCTGAGCTGCCAGACTTGGAGCCAGAGAATCAATCTGGGAGTCCTGAGGGTCGTTTGCTATTTTCAAAGGTCTGGAGTCTGGGGGCCTTTCCTGGGAGGTCTTGGTACCAGATCACATGATAACCCCAGTGTTGCTGCTGCTTCCAGTGCAGGAGAGGGTGACCCTCTGACCCAAAGTCCCGGACACGGATGGCGGCTGAGTCAGCACAGCCTGGGCCCAGGATCCTGGAAGGGGGAGAGACAGACATGGTGACTCTGGGGTCCTGACAGGAGAGCAGGGAGCAGGGCCTGTGAGTCTTCCCAGGGCCCTTCCCCTGTCCCCACATCCAGTCACCTGTGCAGAGAACGACCAGGGTGAGGAGCAGAGGGGACCAGGCCATGGTGGACACGGTCAGGGCGTCCTGCCTTCTGTGGCCCCACAGCTGAGCAGAGCATCCCCACACCACTACTTCCCCTCTTCATACACTGAGAGGGGGAGGGTCCTTTCATGCAAAGGATCCCGTGCATCACACTGACCCTCCTGGGTGCTGGGCCGGGTCTCTATGCCTGAGGGCGGCCAGAGGGTTGCCAGAGGTGGGTTCTGTAGGTCTCAGGAGTGGGAAGTCACAGCTTGGAGCCCAGAGCAGAGGCAACCAGGCCTTGTCAGGGAGCTCTATCGGGGGGCCCAGATCTGCCTCCCACCACCCAGCTTCAGGAATGGGCCTCGAGCGCCCCCAGCCTCTTGTCCAGGCCCAGACACACATCCTGTGACCTGGAGAGCAGAGCCCTCAAGGACAGATCCTGCCTCCTGCTCTGTGCGCTGTCCCCTCTTTAGCACCAGGCCAGATGCCCCTTCTGTGTCCCCCTGAGCTCAGGGCCATCATGGGCTCCCCTCAAATCCTCAGGATGAATCTGTCCATGGATTCCATGACTGCTCAGGGGTCAGGACTGAGGGGTGTCTGAGATACAAATTCCTCTCAGATCAGGATCAGGTCAGGGCAGTGCCGGCCCCGGAGCAGGAAGGTGGGTCTCCTTCAGTGCAGGACAGCAGGGTCCCTCCTCTGTGGGCCTCCTCCCTGGCGGGTAGAGCCCTCCTTCCTCTGTGTGTCCCCTCAGCCCTGAGGAAGCGGGGGCAGTTCTCTGAGGAGGGGGTGAAGGTGTGGAGAGAGGCCTGAGCGGGGACTCAGCATTCCTAAATGCCTGGATCTTTACTGTGTGTTTGAACTAGAGAGCCTCTTGATTGAAAGCGAAAGAGGAGAGTGGAAAAGTTGGATTAAAACCTACCATTTAGAAAACTAAGATCATGGCATCTGGTCCCATCGCTTCATGGCAAATAGATGGGGAAATAGTGGAAACTGACAGACTTCACTTTTGGGCTCCAATCACTGCAGATGGGGACTGCAGCCATGAAATTAAAAGACGCTTGCTCCTTGGAAGAAAAGCTATGACCAACCTAGACAGCATATTACAAAGCAGATACATTACTTTGCCAACACAGGTCTGTCTAGTCAAAGCTATGGTTTTTCCAGTAGTCATGGAAAAGTTGAGAGTTGGACTATAAAGACAGCTGAGCACTAAAGAAATGATGCTTTTGAACCCTGGTGTTGGAGGAGACTTTTGAGAGTCCATTGGGACTGCAAGGAGATCCAACCAGTCCATCCTAAAGGAAATCAGTCCTGAATATTCATTGGACGGACTGATACTGAAGCTGAAGCTCCAATACTTTGGCCATCTGATGCAAAGAACTGACTCATTTGAAAAGACCCTGATGCTGGGAAAGATTGAGGGCAGGCGGAAAAGCAGATGACAGAGGATGAGATGGTTGGATGGCATCTCCAACTCAATGGACATGAGTTTGAGTAAACTCCAGGTGTTGGTGATGGACAGGGAAGCCTGGCGTGCTGCAGTCCATGGGGTCGCAAAGAGTCGGACATGACTGAGCTACTGAACTGAACAGAACTTACTGTGTGTGAAGCCTTCCACACTCTGGACCCTGTCCCATGGCCTGTCTTATGAAGTGGCCCCTCCTGGGCGTCTGTCCTGCAGGCACAGGGCACCGGCTGCAGGGAGCAGGCCTGGTGATGCTCCTAGCAGTTTGTATTGAGACTCTGAAGGGCTCTGAGCAGCATGTGTCCCCAGGGATCCTGATACATAATAGCTGTTAGGCCCAACCATCCCAAATAGCAGGTTAGAGAAGGAAGAGGTCGAAGTGATTGGTTGGAAAAGAACGGTTGACTGTAGCTTGCCCTGCACTGGTAAGGTGTTACATGCTGCGTGTGTGACATTTTAAACGAACCAAATGTCGTAATGGATAGTGAAAATCTACAGTCATTCCTTAAAATCTGTGCATGAATTAAACTGATGGAAAATCTATGTTCTCTCTTAATTTTTCATTCACAAGGGTACAGTTTTGGAAAACTAATTATGATTGTAAGTTCTTTTTTATTAAAAAGTTCTTTTTAATTGACTTCATAGGTATCCTAGGAAATTTTAATTATCCAGTAAAAATATTTCTACAAAGATATTTGTATTCCTAACTTGTTTGGACTTTGAGTGAGGCAGGGCCAGAACCAGCTCTTTCTGCCACATATTGCCTCTCCACCGGGCAGTGCTTATCTCTGAGCAGCCTGTGAAAACAGGGCAGGCTGAGGTATGGGAGCCATAGGTCAGTTCAGAGCTGAGTTGAGGGAACGTGCGTGACAGGTCAGGTCTGCTGACCTCGGACACTCAGAAGTGACCATAGGAAGATAAGCTGAGTTAAAGGAGGTCCAGGTAAGGCAGCAGTGACAGCCCTGGCCGGGAGGGGATGAGCTGGGGTCACACCTGAAGTCTGGAGACCTGAGGCTTCTCTGGTAGGAGGGCTAGAGAGGTTGCAAGGGAGGACAAGGAAGTGAGCGTCTGGTCAAGGAAGCCTGGAAACCGACCCATGACCTGATAGAGTGACGTTGATCTGGAGGAGGAGGTCGCTGGTCAAGGAAGCCTGGAAACCGACCCATGACCTGATAGAGTGACCTTGGTCTGGAGGAGGAGGTCGCTGGTGAAGGGTTGTAGAGAGGAGCCCAGGACTGGGGAGAAAAGTCATGGATCAGAGGGGTGCTCTTAGGAAAGACCAAGAGAGGAGCAGAAGAGGATGTGGGGGGGGGGGTGCAAGGGTTGGGCTTGGGGGCTGCTCCCCTCCTCTGCTCCTGGGGAAGAGGGTGGGGCCTGATGATGCCCTGAGCCCATCACCCTCCAGGTGTGACTCCTGGGCTCCGTGTGCAGCTTCACTCCCAGCAGGAGGCCTGGGGGTCGGGGCTCTGGGTTAGTCCCCTGAGAGGAAGCACCTGCTGTCATGTCCAGCTCAGTCCAGTGAGCCCTGGTGCAGGGTCAGGGGACCCTCTGGTGTGTTCGGGGTCGGCCAGTTCTGAGCAGGTCCACAGCGCCCCCTGGTGATGCGCTCGGGGAATGGTCACGGTGGGGAAAGTCAGGAAGGAAGGGCTGCCCTAGATTCTTTCCTTGGAAGGACTGATGCGGAAGCTGAAACTCCAGTACTTTGGCCAACTCATGCGAAGAGTTGACTTGTGGCAAAAGACCCTGATGCTGGGAGGGATTGGGGGCAGGAGAAGAAGGGGACGACAGAGGATGAGATGGCTAGTGGCATCACTGACTCGATGGACATGAGTCTGAGTGAACTCCGGGAGTTTGTGATGGACAGGGAGGCCTGGCGTGCTGCGATTCATGAGGTCGCAAGGAATTGGAGACGATCGAGTGACTGAACTGAACTGAACTAAGTCTGAACTGAACTGAGTGAAGTCGCTCTGTCGTGTCCGACTCTTTGCGAACCCATGGACTGTAGCCTACCAGGCTCCTCCCTCCATGGAATTCTCCTGGCAAGAGTACTGGAGTGGGTTGCCATTTCCTTCTCCAGGGGATCTTCCGGACCCAGGGATTGAACCTGGGTCTCCCACATTCCAGGCAGTTCATTCAGTTCATTCCCGAACTGAAGTAAAAGTGGTAAGAAAAACTTTATTCAAGGTAAGAGTACTACAGTGGGGTCTTATAATCGGGGAGAGAGATTGAGCTTAAGTCTGACTCCAGCAGGGACACAGTTGGGATTTACAGCTAAGGAACAGGGTGGGTCCACAGGGTTGCAAAGAGAGACTGGGAGGCTGAAAAGCAATGAACAGCAACAGGGTGGATGTCAGTGGATGGAAACTTACTCAGAGGATCATAAGGGTGAGGGTGGGTCCTGGCTTAACTGAGAGAACCCTTGCCGAGGCAAGGCTAATAAGATACTGAGGTGAGTGATAAGGAATTTGAGGTGATACTGAGGGTGGTCAGATCAAGGGTGGGGTATTTTTTCTAAACTGACTTATCAGATTCTGGCTAAAATTGGACCAAATGGACAGGCGCCCCTGGATAAAGACATCACCCAAAGTTGGCAGTGCATTAATGAACTACTGCTGCATAACAAATTACCCCAAACAAACAGCTTAAAATCTCAAAATTTTTGAGATCTTTATGTCATGCGAGTGTGTGTTGTGCGGTTCTTTGTCTCTTCACAATAAAGATTTGGAGCAATGGACATTAAAGCCCTCGGCGCGTCACAGCTCTCGGGTCTTAGACAAACCGTGTTGTAGCTCTTAGGCAAATCAGTGTTACAGCTGTATTTTATTTAGAAGATAGCAGGAGACTCCATCCTTGAAGCGTGAGGACATGCCAACTAAAAGACTCCAAGAGAAGAGAGTGGAGGAGCGCGGGGGAGGGAGGGAGAGAGAAAGAGCGCATGCACGTGGGAGACAAAGAGAGAGGGAAAGCGCTTTGGCTCCTGCTTTTATATGTTTTTTCCTCCACCTGGGCCTGCCCTATGCAAATCGGGCTTAGCCAGGAGTGCTGTTTGTTCTACCTAAAGTCTTCACTCTGGTCCTCGGACCTTCTTTTGTCCTATTTTTACGGGCTTTTCCCTTCCTTGTCTTTTAGCCACCGCCATTTTGGACTTCGTTTCCCTATTCTACTTACCTAAGTCAAGGCTATGGTTTTTCCTGTGGTCATGTATGGATGTGAGAGTTGGACTGTGAAGAAGGCTTAGCGCCGAAGAATTGATGCTTTTGAACTGTGGTGTTGGAGAAGACTCTTGAGAGTCCCTTGGACTGCAAGGAGATCCAACCAGTCCATTCTGAACGAGATCAGCCCTGGGATTTCTTTGAAAGGAATGATGCTAAAGCTGAAACTCCAGTACTTTGGCCACCTCATGCGAAGAGTTGACTCATTGGAAAAGACTCTGATGCTGGGAGGGATTGGGGGCAGGAGGAGAAGGGGACGGCAGAGGATGAGATGGCTGGATAGCATCACTGACTCAATGGACGTGAGTCTTAGTGAACTCCGGGAGTTGGTGATGGACAGGGAGGCCTGGCATGCTGCAATTCATGGGGCCGCAAAGAGTCGGACACAACTGAGTGGCTGAACTGGACTGAACAGTATTAATATAAAGTATCTTAACACACCCAAGACCAGGATTGATAAGAACTAATAACTTTCAAATTTTTCTTTATTGTTATTATCTATAATTATTGTCTCTATGTTTAGGACCCCATTGTACTTGACCCAGAGTTGCCTACCTGAACCCCATCTGAGCAGTCCAAGGTTACCAGACATAGACCCTTCTCTCAGACAGGACATCCCTGGGGCTTATAGAATGCTTCCCAGGACCAAAATGAAAGGCCAGCCTCGTGTCCAGTGATGTGAATGATTCTTCACACTGTGGTTAAGTGTATGCCAATGATTCCCAGGTGCAGAGGGTGTGAGCCTGGGGAGCAGTCTCTCACCTCATGATTCTCAGGGGATCCATGGAGCTGACACAGAGTGGACGTGAGACCAGCATGGAAGCGGCCCTCAGACAGATCCCATCACAGGATGTGCTGAGACCCCAGCTCCAGACCCTCCAGTGTGGGGAGGAAGAAATAACAGAGAACCCAGTCCTCCCACTGCTGTTGGACACCAGTCATCACAAAGAGCCATCAGCCAGCGGGAGGTTTTTGTCCCTCTTCCCCACATCCCTGGGCACCGCGGGAGCACTGAGGCTGTGGGCCCACGAGGAACAGTAATAGTCAGCCTCGTCCTCAGCCTGCAGCCCAGAGATGCTCAGCAAGGCGGTGGAGCCAGAACGGGAGCCCGAGAGCCGGGCTGGGAGGCCTGAGGGCCGAGAACTTCCCAGCACCACGGTTCTGGGGGCTGCACCTAGGCGGTGTTGGGACCAGCCCGCACCATAGAATCCAACGTTGTTGCTGCTCCCAGTGCAGGTGAGGGTGACCGACTGACCCAGTGACCGTGACACGGAGGCCTCCTGGGTCAGCCCGGATTGTGCCCAGGACCCTGCAGAAAGGAAAGAAAGACACGGGGATGGTGGGGCTGGGTCCCGCAGCACTGCCTGGGCCCCAGTGGTAAAGAACAGAGCCCTGGGTGCCACTGGGGCTATGTCCCCAAACCCCGAGGATCCAGTGACCTGTGCAGTGGGTGAGGAGGCTGAGGAGGACAGGGGTCCAGGCCATGGTGGGGGCGCTCCCTGAGCCCCTCCTTCTAGTCTCTCAGCAGACACAGCCCCTCTGGGCTCCTTTATCCCTCCCACAGCCTGGGGAGGCAAGGTCGCCATGCAAATCGGTCCCTCCCATAACTGCCCCTCCTGCCTTGTCCTCTGAGTCTTCCACCTGCTGGGTGTCGGGCCTGTTGTGGGTGGGGCTGGTCTGGCCTGGTCAGGGACTCCTCAAGGACCCCAGAGAGCCTGGGGCACAGGGCACCTGCCAGGGGCCCAGAGGGTGTGGTTCTCCAGCTGGAAGCACAGCCTCAGCTCCTCCAGAGAGGGCCTCCAACGGCCTCTGCTCTCCCATGACGGGCTGCTCCACTGGGAGGGGAGATGCCAGGACCCCAGAGGGAGCCAGGCTCCTCCCACCTGGGCTGCAGGCCCCGCCCCCAAGAACCCGGATCAGGCCCCAGCCTCCAGGCTCAGCCTTGGTGCTTAGCGCCCCCGTCAGGGTAAGGAGAAGAGGGGACCACCCAAGGAGGACTAGGAGTGAGGGAACATCACTCAGGGCAGAAGTGAAGGGACAGTCCCCGCCCTCTGGGATATGCAGTAAGCTAACTCAGGAAGCTCCAGGCAGCATGGACACTGAGTTCCTGTGTTCAGATTCTCAGGAGCAGAACGTCAGTTCAGTTCAGTTCAGTCGCTCAGTCGTGTCCTGACTCTTTGTGACCCCATGAATCTCAGCACGCCAGACTTCCCTGTCCATCACCAACTCCCGGAGTTCACTCAAACTCACGTCCATCGAGTCGGTGATGCCATCCAGGCATCTCATCCTCTGTCATCCCTTTCTCGTCCTGCCCCCAATCCCTCCCAGCATCAGGGTCTTTTCCAATGAGTCAACTCTTTGCATGAAGTGGCCAAAGTTCTGGAGTTTCAGCTTTAGCATCAGTCCTTCCACAGAACACCCAAGACTGATCTCCTTCAGAATGGACTGGTTGGATCTCCTTGCAGTCCTAGGGACTCTCAAGAGTCTTCTTCTACACCACAGTGCAAAAGCATCAATTCTTCGGTGCTCAGATTTCTTCTGCAGAAGGCAATGGCACCCCACTCCAGTACTCTTGCCTGGAAAATCCCATGGATGGAGGAGACTGGTAGGCTGCAGTCCAAGGGGTCGCTATGAGTCGGACACGACTGAACGACTTCACTTTCACTCTTCATTTTCCTGCATTGGAGAAGGCAATGGCAACCCACTCCAGTGTTCTTGCCTTGAGAATCGCAGGGACGGGGGAGCCTGATGGGCTGCTGTCTATGGGGTTGCACAGAGTCAGACACGACTGAAGCGACTTAGCAGCAGCAGTAGCAGCAGCTTTCTTCACAGTCTAACTCTCACATCCATACATGACCACTGGAAAAAGCATAGCCTTAACTAGACGGACCTTTGTTGGCAAAGTAATGTCTCTGTTTTTGAATATGCTATCTAGGTTGGTCTTTCCTTTCCAAGGAGTAAGCGTCTTTTAATTTTATGGCTGCAATCACCATCTGCAGTGATTTGGGAGCCCCTCAAAATATAGTCTGACACTGTTTCCACTGTTTCCCCATCTATTGCCCATGAAGTGATGGGACCAGATGCCATGATCTTCCTTTTGTGAATGTTGAGCTTAAAGCCAACTTTTTCACTCTCCTCTTTCACTTTCATCAAGAGGCTTTTGAGTTCCTCTTCACTTTCTGCCATAAGGGTGGTGTCATCTGCATATCTGAGGTTATTGATATTTCTCCCAGCAATCTTGATTCCAGCTTGTGCTTCTTCCAGCCCAGCAGTTTCTCATGATGTACTCTGCATATAAGTTAAATAAGCAGGGTGACAATTTACAGCCTTGACGTACTCCTTTTCCTATTTGGAACCAGTCTGTTGTTCCATGTCCAGTTCTAACTGTTGCTTCCTGACCTGCATATAGGTTCTCAAGAGGGGGCGGCGGTGAGGAGATGCCCCTCGTCCAAGGTAAGAGAAACCCAAGTAAGACGGTAAATGTTGCAAGAGGGCATCAGAGGGCAACGCACTGAAACCATAATCACAGAAAACTAGTCAATCTAATCACATGGACCACAGCCTAGTCTAACTCAATGAAACTAAACCATGCCCTGTGGGGCCACCCAAGATGGGCGGGTCATGGTGGAGAGGTCTGACAGAATGTGGTCCACTGGAGAAGGGAATGGCCAACCACTTCAGTATTCTTGCCTTGAGAACCCCATGAACAGTATGAAAAGGCAAAATGATAGGATACTGAAAGAGGAACTCCCCAGGTCGGTAGGTGCCCAATATGCTACTGGAGATCAGTGGAGAAATAACTCCAGAAAGAATGAAGGGATGGAGCCAAAGCAAAAACAATACCCAGTTGTGAATGTGACTGGTGATAGAAGCAAGGTCCGATGCTGTAAAGAGCAATATTGCATAGGAACATGGAATGTTAGGTCCAAGAACCAAGGCAAATTGGAAGTGGCCAAACAGGGGATGGCAAGAGTGAACGTCGACATTCTAGGAATCAGCGAACTAAAATGGACTGGAATGGGTGAATTTAACTCAGATGACCGTTATATCTACTACTGCAGGCAGGAATCCCTTAGAAGAAATGGAGTAGCCATCATGGTCAACAGGAGTCCTAAATGCAATACTTGGATGTAATCTCAAAAATGACAGAATGATCTCTGTTCATTTCCAAGGCAATCCATTCAATATCACAGTAATCCAAGTCTATGCCCTGCTGGGGTCCAGCCCCAGCAGGATCCAGGGGTACCCTCAGGATGACGGCATAGATGAAAGGATAGCAAAGCAAAGAGAACAGAGGCTTGATCTTCCTTGATTAACACAGAAAGCCAATAAAGCTCCTGTGTTCCAAGGAGTCATCCTGAAAGGAGAACAGAGAGAGAAAAGGAAAGAAAAGGAGAAAAGCATGACACGGGGAGACTAAGCTTCGGTGAGCGAGGCCCATAACTTTATTTTCAAAAGGAACTTTTATACCTTAACTTGTACATAGAGGGAAATGAAAAACGCAAAGTCATACAGAGTCAGCCCAAACATTACATCTGTTTTGTCTTTATCGAAACCAGGATTTTTTCTGCATACCTTTCCCATAAACAATGTTGTGTACAATATCTTCTGGCCTTAGAGGCCTGTGGACATTTTATGACCCTTTTTTGATAAAGGCTGCTCAACCAGAAAACTTATTTTTCCTTGAAGTGTTTCTTCTTTATTTCTCCCAGCCTCAGAAAGTACTAAACAGAGTTACATTCTCATGGAGCAAGGGTGCAGAGGGTCACAACAAAGAAAGAACCAATTAGCTCAAAGGTCTGATGTGGTTAATTCCAAGGTTGCTACTTGTTTTTCTTACATTCCAACTATGTTAACTAATGCACTCCCAGGTGCACAATGGATAAGAGATATGGGAACTTGGCAGCAAGCATTAGCCCAATAATGAAGCCCTTTACCAGTACTATCTATTCTGATAATTTTTCATCCTTTAAAGGACTCTATGCTCATTAGGACTTTTAGAATGTTTTGGCTTCCCGTGCCTTTCAAGGTTGGGGAGTAGTGAACAAACATGTGTGTTAACTGCAAGAGTATGGATAAACCTGTCAGGCAAGCTAGAATGCCAACAGAGGGGTTAAAATAGAAATATTCCTTTCATGCCCAGGAGACTTATTAACTAAAGCCCTAAGTTGACTTTTTCCAGAGAAAGGTGGTCGGGGATAGCCCCCTGTTAATGTCAGAAGAGTTGGTGAAAGGCACAAAAGAGTAAGACAGACAGATTCTGGTTTTGGGGTAGATGCTCGAGAAGATCCAGGGGGTCCCTTGAGGCCTGATCCACCTTTGCCTGTCAGGTTCTCTCCGCATGACCTTTGTCATGGGTGGGATCTCCCATGGTGGCTCCCAGCAATGCCCCAACCAGTAACGCTGAAGAAGCTGAAGTTGAATGGTTCTATGAAGACCTACAAGACCTTTTAGAACTAACACCCAAAAAAGAAGCAGTGGCTGCGTGGGCACAGGAGGTCCGAGAGGAGCCACTCCACGTTCAGGAGCAGAAAACCAGGCCCCATTAAAAAGATGTTCGTGGTCACTGGGCAGAGATGAAGACTCAGGCTGAGAAGCTCTGAGGGCGGGTCCTGGGACCTCGCGGCCCCCCTCCCACCGCATCTTTGTCACCACTTCTGCGGCAGCATTTCCTGGGGGAGCAGGAGAAGGAACTGCTCAATTGAGCCCAGGTCTTTCGCCCTCACCGAGGTTGAAGCCCACCCAGGGCTCCCTCGGGGTGGACCTGTGCCCCCGCCCCCACCCTCCCGCGGCTCCCAGCCTCCTCCACAGCCGGCTCCTCGCCGAGTCTGGCTCCTGGTTGCCTTCCACAGCAGCTGCAGACTCCGCGACTGGGTGTCTGTAACTCATGAGTCTGATGCCAGAACATGAAGTGTGACCTCGCACACACGGCAGAGGGGCCTTTACAAAACTCTCTGTGTCCTGGGTTACACTGCTTTACTTTCTGCATCCTGGTGCCTCCTGGTGAAAATGAGGACGTGGGTGTCAGAGAAGGATGGAGCCTCCAGCCAGTGTTGTCAACACGGCTGGGATACCCCTGAGGAACTGGTTTCATCTCTCAGGTCACCGTGTCCAGTTCAGGGAAATGGGGGAAATGATAATAATTCAGACGAGGCTGACAGTGAGGGTGGGTGGTGGAGGGTGCGTCCACAGCGAGTGGCCAGCGATGCCCACAGCAAGCCCACAGGGAGGCCTGCTCAGCTGCCGGAGGATCAGGGAGCAAGAATTTACACCAAATCCAAAGGATATATTTAGGAGTCAGCTGTGGGCCAGTTCTTTCTGAGCCTCTGAGGCACTAGGGAAACACAGAGGAAGCCTTGCCTGCGGGTCCCAGATTGTTCCTTCTGCCCAAAGTAAAGGCTGTGATCTTGACACTCCTCCAGCCCTTCCTGCTCCACACCCACCTCCATCTCACACACAAACACACACACACACATACACACACACACACACATCCCGCTATCACACACACACATACAAACACACACCCCGCTAACACACACACACCCCTCCATCACACATACACACACACACACCTCCATCACACACACACACACACACACACACACACACACACACACATCCCTCCATCACAAACACTCAGGACCCGGCGCCAGAGCACTGTGCCATCGCCACACTCTGCGCCTCCCTCATTCACTGGGGCACCCTCAAAGCTCCCCCACTGCATCCAGGGCCTGCCTGCCCTTCCTCATAGGGGCCCCTGTGCCCACAGCCTCCCCTTCACCCACCCTGGCTGAGCTGATCTCAGAGTCAGGATCGCTCACGGCTGGAGTGCTGGCCACTCAGCCCTTCCTGCTGCTGTTCTGAGCCCAGATCTGCACTCAGGGCTCCAGCCTCCCCATTCCGGGTCTCCTCCTCCAGGGCAAGGACATACGTCCTTCCATCCCCCAAGTGGGACCAAACCCACATACAGCAGCTCAGAGCAGGCCCGGGGATGGCCATTCTTTCAAGAGCCAAGGTTTCAGTCCTGTTGTGGTGTTGTGGTTGCTGGTTACCCAAATCACAGACACAAACTCTTTCAAGTCCCCTCTTTGATGGGTGAGTTTAGCAAATCGGGGTGAGGCAGGGAGACTCAGAGTTTGCCTCCCAGGAGGGACCAGGAGGAAGCATCTCCCAGAATCCACAGTGACCTGTGAGCAGGCACCCAGCCCAGGCCAGAGAGGACACCCTGCTGAGTGCCCATCACACACAGAGACCCATTCAGCCAGACCTAGTAGTTGGTGGGGGCGGGGGTCACACAGCAGGCGCTGCCCACAGTGCAGACCCTGGGGAGACCCACAGCGCCCCTTATAATCCCCACAGACTCCATCTTTTGGTGGAAGTGGTGCTGGGCCGGGGCTGATGCCAGCTCACATTCAGCCCAGGAACATACACAGCCATGCCCTGTGCTATGCGCACAGGCAGTGAGACACTGAGTGTCCAGCTTCTCAGGGAGCAACACTTTCCAAAATCAAATATACATACATACATACATACATGTGTATACATGTATATGTACATTAAAAAATCTACCAATATGGTCATCAATAAAATTCATAGACATTTAATATGGCATTTTAAAATATTAAAACTATTGCAGATTGATTAATTGAAGACCAAAATAAAAAAAGCCTAGAAGTCTGGGGAAAGACTTTCAGAGAGCAGGACCTGTCTGAGACAGTATCAGACTTGCAGGCTTTCAAAGCTTCTTTTCCATGATTAGCTTCAGTGCGTTGACTGGGAGTACGTGGCGTATAAAGAGATCAGCACGTGTTCTGTGGATCAGACTATTGTACACATGTACAGAAATGTTTAGGTATTACTTCATTCTGCATCATCAAGTTAATGAAATTGAGTATGTCTCTTAAAACTCTTAGAACAAGAAGGGTCGTGCTGGCTGTGCTGGGGTCTCTGAGTCTCAATGTTGTTTACAAAATGGGCACCTGAGCCCCCCATTATGGGCTGAGGGGTCCTCTTGGAGACCTGGACACACCCGGGGAGAGACTGCAAGAGGCACGGGGCCGTGTACCACGGGACAGGAGATGGATCCGGAGCCTCCTTCCCCACAGGGGTGCTGACCACTTCCACGGTCTCCTGCCTCTCCTGCCTCTAAAGGCTGACCCTCCGAGCACATGGGCAGGTTTTAGTAGCGCTTCCCCATGGGCTCCCCTCACTGTGCAGCTGTAACTACCACTGCCCGGTACAGCAAGCAGTGATAGTCAGCCTCGTCCTCGGGCTGGGCCCCCGTGATGGTGAGGGTGGCTTTGTTCCCAGAGATGGAGGCAGAGAAGCGATCAGGGACCCCAGAGGCGCGGGTGTTTGTGTTGTAGATAACATTTCTGGGAGCCTGGCCTGGGGTCTGCTGGCACCAGCTGGGTTCGTTGTAAGTAGTGACTGACCCAGAGCTCAGTCCACAGGTGAGGGTGACCGTCCCTCCTGGAGACACTGACAGTGACGGTTCCTGAATCACAGTCTGAGCTTCTACCCCTAAGAGAGACAGAAGAAGAAAGCGGTTGTTGTGGAGATGAGGTGCCCTGAGACTCTGCTTGGAGGTGCCCCAAGGGTGCAGAGTCCCGGCCCCTGACTTGAGCCATAAGTGAGCAGCCTGAGCAGAAGCAGCGTCCAGGCCATGGTGGGGACCCTCCCAGGAAATGGCCTCCTGAGTCTCCTTGACTGCAGGTGGGGTCCTGGGCCTTTTCATGCCTCCACCCCCGTCAGGAGGAGGAGGTGCCTCATGCAAATCACTTCCTCCTCTCCCTGCCCAGGTCACCTGAGGTCCCTGGGGTGGGGAGACTTGAAGGAGGCAGATGCTGGACCTCACGCAGAGCAGGGACAGCACGGGGAGGAGCCCCTGAGAGATGGGGCGACGTCTTTCAGCAAATGTGCCCCTGTGACCTGCTGACCTCGGTCTGCTCTCTCCTCCCTGGAGTGTCTGAGGCTGAAGGAGGAGTTTGCAAGTCTGTCTCTCTTGCCGCAATAATCCAGCCTTTCCCACACCTGAGCCCATCTTTAGAATACTCTCTGTCTTCTCAGGGAACCCTGAGTCCCATCTGTGCGGTGCTGTCCGTCCTCCTCTCCAGCCCTGAGCCGAGCAGGAAATCCCGGAGCCTGTGTCTGCTGTGAAGGGTGAGCGGTCGCCCTAGAACAAAGTCTTGTAAAGTGTCTCTAGTCCCGGCGGTGCGGGAACCAGGGCAGGGGTGGTGACATGCAGAGCCCCACAGCCAGGCTTGGGGTGACAGCCTCCTGTGCTGTAAAAAGATATGACAGTGTGGACTAGCTTCAGGAGAACTGTAGAATTTAAGGGTAAAAAGGTCACCATCTTGTCATGCAATGATGATAGCTGGCAAGCTCAGTTCCAACAAAGTTGGCATACATGTCTCATCATCGGAAACAGAAAAACCCCGTGTGTGAAGAGGTAGGTGTGGTGAGCAGTGTGGAACTTGTAAAACTCCCTTCCCTGTGGTTCTGGGTGGAGTTGATGGACCCGGGACAGAGGAGGGGTGTGGGGGCAATGAGGAGGAGAAGGAGCTCAGACATCTCAAGTTAACGTGTGTGGAAGAGATGGAAAAGTCTTGTTCATCTCTTGTTTCTTTGACATGAAAAGTGTTAAATGCTCTTCTTATTTTGTATTCATGTCAGATTTGCTGCTAAAGTAGCTGTTTAATAAAATCCACATGATTTCTGTCAGAGGTGCCTGAGAACCTCAACTCATAGAGGTGAAAAATATGTATTGCTATTGAATTCTTTTCTTATTATAGGAACATATTGATGACAGTTTGGCGGAGCTTGTAATTTCACATATTTCATGTTACGAGTGTTAATATAAAGTATTAATATAACGGGAAGGAATGAGTAAGGGAGCCACTAAAACTGACACAGTATCAGTTTCCATAGTTCAATTCAAAATGTTAAAACTGCCAGATAACACACCAGGGAACGTTTTTAAATGACACAGATGGTGACAGCGGGTCCTTGCCTGCACCCCTCTTCCACGGGGAACACCCGGGCATTCTGTGGGCAATGGGGCAGCCTCTGCAGGGGTCTCTCATCCCCTGTCCAGGTATCCCTGGAGGTCGAGGTTCCTGAAGGAAGTTCATTTTTGTTGTATGACCGTCCCTCTGTCCTTGGTTGGATGTCAGGTCTGGGCACTGACCCCACGACAGAGCAGCAGGAACTGAAAGGCACGCCTGCGGCTCTGAGCTGAGAGCTGCCGTGTCCCCTGTGGCCCAGGTGCAGGACGTCACCCTCCAGTGAGGACCCTCCTGCCCACATGGGCAAGAGCCAACAGAGGAGGTGCCAGCCGGCCTGGCCAGGACCCTGGGCTCT
>NC_059173.1:2058962-2157394 GCF_019923935.1 Bubalus bubalis
GGCTCTTGCCCACGTGGGCAGCAGGGTCCTCATTGGAGGGTGACGTCCTGCACTTGGGCCCCCAGGGGACACGGCAGCTCTCAGCTCAGAGCCACACGCGTACCTCTCAATTCCTGCTGCTCTGTCGTGGGGTCAGTGCCCAGACCTGACATCCAACCAAGGACAGAGGGACGGTCATACAACAAAAATGAACTTCCTTCAGGAACCTCGACCTCCAGGGGTACCTGGACAGGGGATGAGAGACCCCTGCAGAGGCGGCCCCATTGCCCACAGAACGCCCGGGTGTTCCCCGTGGAAGAGGGATGCAGGCAAGGACCCTCTGTCACCATCTCTGTCATTTAAAAATGTTCCCTGGTGTGTTATTTGGCAGTTTCAACATTTTGAATTGAACTATGGAAACTGACATTGTGTCAGTTTTTGTGGCTCCCTTACTCGTTCCTTCCCGTTTTATTAATAGTTTATGTTTACACTTGTAACCTGAAATATATGAAATCAGAAGTTCAGCCACACTGTCATCAACATGTTCGTATAATAAGAAAAGAATTCAGTAGGAATATGTTTTTTTCTCCTCTGTGAGCTGAGGTTCTCAAACACCTCTGACAAAAATCATGTGAATTTTATTAAACAGCTACTTTAGCAGCAAATCTAACATGAATACAAATAAGAATAGTATTTACATTTTTATGTCAAAGAAACAAGAATGAACAAGACTTTCCCGTCTCTTCCACACACGTTAACTTGAGATGTCTGAGCTCCTTCTCCTCCTCGTTGCCCCCACACACCTCCTCCGTCCCGGGTCCATCAGCTCCATCCAGAACCACAGGGAAGGGAGTCTTACAAGGTCCACGATGCTCACCACACCTACCTGTTCACACACCGTGTTTTTCTATTTCTGATGATGAGACATGTGTCCCAACTTTGTTGTGACTGAACTTGCCAGCTGTCATAATTGCATGATGAGATGGTGACCTTTCCCCCTGAAATCCACAGTTCTATTGAAGGTACTCCACGTGGTCATGGCTGTTTACAGCACAGGACGCTGTCACCCTAAGCCTGCCCATGCGGCTCTGCATGCCACTCCCCACCTCCCATCCTGGTCTCCCCACCTCTGGGACTAGAGACAGTTTAAAAGAGTGCTTCAAGGGCCACCCCTTACCCTTCACAGCAGACACAGGCTCCGGGATTTCCTGCTCGGCTCAGGGCTGGAGAGGAGGACGGACAGCACCACACAGACGGGACCCAGGGTTCCCTGAGGAGACAGAGCGTATTCTAAAGATGGGCTCAGGTGCGAGAAAGGCTGGATTATTGGGACAAGCAAGGAAGACTTTGGAAAAGGAAATGGCAACCCAACCCAGTATTCTTGCCTAGAGAATCCCGTGGACAGAGGAGCCTGTCCATGGGGTCACACAGAGCCGGGCGTGACTGAAGCGACTTAGCAGAAGCAGAGGAAGACTTGCAAACTCCTCCTTCAGCCTCAGACACTCCAGGGAGGATCGAGGTCACCAAGGTCACAGGAGCACATTTGCTGAAAGAAGTCACCCCATCACTCAGGGGCTCCTCCCCGTGCTGTCCCGCTCTGGGTGAGGTCCAGCATCTGCCTCCTTCTAGAACCCCTACTTGAGGGGACATCAGGTGACCTTGGCAGGGAGAGGAGGAAGTGATTTGCATGAGGCCCCTCCTCCTCCTGACAGGCTGGAGGCATGAAAAGGCCCAGGACTCCACCTGCAGCCCAGGAGGCTGAGGAGGCCGCATCCTGGGAGGGTCCCCACCATGGCCTGGACGCTGCTTCTGCTTGGGCTCCTCACTTCCGGCTCAGGTCAGGGGCCGGGACTCTGTATCCTTGGGGCACCTCCAAGCAGGGTCTGAGGGCCCTTGTCTACATAACAACCCCTGTCTCTCTCTTGTTCCTTTTAGGGGTGGATGCTCAGACTGTGGTCCAGGAGCCAGCACTGTCAGTGTGTCCAGGGGGGACGGTCACCCTCACCTGTGGACTGAGCCCTGGGTCAGTCACTACCAGTAACTACCCAGCTGGTACCAGCAGACCCCAGGCCAGGCTCCCCGACTGCTTATCTACAGCACAAGCAGCCGATATTCTGGGGTCCCTGCTCACTTCTCTGGCTCCATCTCTGGGAACAAATCCACCCTCACCATCTCGGGGGCCCAGTCTGAGGACAAAGCCGATTATCACTGTGGTCTGGGAACTGGTAGTTACAATGCCGCAGTGATGTAAGCCCATGGGGGAAGTGCTACCAAAACCTGCCCTTGTGCTCAGAGGGCTCAGCGCTTAGTGGCAGGAGAGGCGGGGAGAGGGTGGGACAGGTCAGGGTCCCCATGGGGAAGCAGACTCTGGGCCCGTCTCCTGTCCAGTGGTTCATGGCCACATGTGTCCTCCCAGCTCTCCCCGGGTGTGTCCATCCCTCCAAGGGACCCCTCTCTGCCTCTGTTGTTGGCAATGAGGCTTGGCTCCACAGGGAGACTCAGACCCCCGCCACTGCCCTTAGGACTCTTGTCATTCAAATCACACTAAGAGATGTACAGCATCATGAACTTGATCTTGGAGACAAATTAATATTCCATTTGCCCGAAGGGGCACCACCAGTGGAATTTTCTAGAGTGCAGTTTCCCAACTGGAGCTCCTGAATCACAGCCTTTTGTTGGTGGCAGGAATCTGTGGTGAACAAGAAACTACCCCCTCTCCCCAAATATTTAGGAACATCAAAATTCCAGATGTATGTCTTTGTCTGTTATTGGGAAATAACCCCCGAGAATTGTCTTACAATTCAGTCCAGGCATGTTAATTCCCCATAACACATTCACTCCCAGTTTTTGGATTGTGATAAATCCAAAACCCCAGAAACACAATTCACATCCGAGGCCATGGGGAAAACTGTGTCTTTATTTAAGCATAAGACTGGAAGTTGGGAGGAATTTCCGCAAACCTGTGCTGTCTACGGACACACCTCGAGGCTTATGGGAGGACTTATGCTCCTGGAAGAACCTTACTCAGAACTGGCTCCAAAAATCCGCTCACTCTCGGCCGACTGCCTGGGGGCCGGGATGCCAGGTCATGGCTGGGCTCCTCAGCACGTGGACCAGGCCTTGTGTGCGGAGATGGAGCAGCAACAAGGGGAGACCGAGCGAGGGGAAAGCAGGCTCGTGTGCACCCCCATCCCCCCTGCTGGTGACTGTGGGGCCAGGAAGACCTGGGCCTGACCCCACCTGGGTCATCAGTGCTGAATGTGAGGTGCGGCCGGTGGTTGGCCCTGCGATCACCCCTCCCTCCTTGGTGTCCCAAGTCCTCAGAGTCCAGGGAGCTGAGCCTCACGCTCGGCAGCACCGCAACCCCCTCAGCCTGCCTCCCCTCCCCAAGGGCAGCAGCCCAACAAGGAGTGGTCTCAAACCCCTGGGTGGAAGGAGCTGCTGACAGGAGTTGCCCCAGGTGCCCGGGTCAGCGTCAGACACAGAGCAGTGGGGTCAGAGCACCCGGTTGCTGGGTCAGTGGGCAGAGGATACACTCCCCTCACTGATGGGCTCTTAGTTGGAAAACGCAGCTCTTTCCTTCCTCACATTTTCCCACCCTGGACATACCCCGAGCGCGTCACCAGGGGGCGCTGTGCACCCTCTCGGAACTGGCGGAACCGAGCACACCAGATGGCCCCCTGACCCGGGCTTGTCCCTGGGCTCAGTGGACTGAGTTGGAGGTCTCAGCAGGTGCTTCCTCTCAGGAGACAGACTTAGAGCCCTGGCCCCTCAAGCTTTGGGAGTGAAGCTTCAAACAGGACTGAGGACCCAGAATTAGAGGGCGTCCTGTCAAGGTCTTCAGACTCTACCCGCTTCCCCAGGAGCAGAGAAAGCAGGAGCCCCCAGAGCCGAGCCTAACCCTCAGCTCCCCCCTGCCTCCTCTGGCTCCTCTTCAGCCCTTTCCTCGGGGCCCCTCTCCTCCTCTTATGCTTCATGACTTTCCTACCCAATCCCGGGCTCCTCTTTATTATACAACCCTCCACGTGAGATGGCCTCCAGACGCCCTCTCAGTCCTGACCCCTTAAGCAGCCAGGACGCCATGGGACAGACTCGTGCTGAAGGGTTTGAGAGGAAGCCACGGTCAGCCCTGAGATCATGGGGAACACAAAAGTGGATTTTGGCCCTAAGGAGGGGACAGTTCCCAGAGCAGGGAGCAGGATCTGTCCCTGAGGGGCTCTGATCAGCCGGTCATAGGATGCATATCTGGGCCTGGACACCAGGGGGCTCGGGGGCAGTTCTTGAGGGTTGGTGGGTGAGAGCTGGGCCCAGTCTCCTGGCACTGTATGGTGGCTTCAGCTCAGGGTTCCCAGCTGTGACCTCCCACCCCTGGGCCACCCACAGCTGCGCCCCTGCCACCCCCTGGGCACCCTCAGACACAGGGACCTGATCCAGAGCCCAGGGAGGGGTCAGAGAGCTGTGGGGTGGAGTATGGGTGCAATGGTGGGGTTATTTGCATGAATGAACACTCCCTCTCTCAGTATGAAGAGGGGACGGAGAGGTGGGGACACTCTGCTCAGCTGTGGGGCCACAGAAGGCAGGACGCCCTGACCGTGTCCACCATGGCCTGGTCCCCTCTGCGCCTCACGCTGGTCACTCTCTGCACAGGTGACTGGATGCGGGGACAGGGGAAGGGCCCGGGGAAGACACATCCCTTCTCCCTCCTCTTCTTCCTGAAGCCCACAATCACTATCTCTGTCTCTCCCCCTTCCAGGATCCTGGGCCCAGGCTGTGCTGACTCAGCTGCCCTCCGTGTCTGGGACTTTGGGTCAGAGGGTCACCCTCTCCTGCACTGGAAGCAGCAGCAACACTGGGGGTCTTTATGTGAGCTGGTACCAACAGCTCCCAGGAAAGGCCTCCGCACATCTGATCTATGGAAATAGCAAATGACCCTCAGGACTCCCAGGTTGATTCTCTGGCTCCAAGTCAGCCTCTCTGACCCCCTCAGTTCATGCTGAGGACGACACTGATTATTACTGTTTCTCATGGGCTGACGGCTTGAAAGTTTGCACAGTGCTTCAGGCCAGAGAGAAGGAGACAAAAACCTGCTTCCCACACAGCCATGGGGCTCCCAGGGCAAGGTGTCTGCCCCTCCCTTCCTGGAGTCCATGAGACCACGGAACCCAGCTGTCTGGGTGTCCCCTGACTTCAGCTCAGCTGCCCCCTCAGCTCGACTCCCCTCCCTAGGCCAGCGGTGCACAAGGGTGGTCACACGCCCCTGGATGAAGGAGCTGCTCACAGCAGTTGCCCCCGGTTCCCAGGTTGGAGTCAGCAGCACAGAACAGGGGGATCAGTGCCGCCCTTGCTGGGTCACTGGGCAGCGAATGCACATCCCTGAGCTTCTGCCACAGAAGCATCTCCTGTTAAAGGAAAAGGAAATGGAACCCAGAGTTTCTACAAGCAATTTCCACACAGTCCAGGATCCAGTAAAAAAATGTCGCTTCTATCAAGAACCAGGAAACTAAATAATGAAGGGAAGTGAGACAGCATAGACATCACTGGTGAGATGCCTGAGATGATGAAATCAGGTGACAGATGTTTTTAGGGACAAATCATCAAATCTACTTGATGAGCAAATACAAACACTCTTGGGTCCTAAGGAAAAGGAGATAAGTGTAGGAAAAGGAGAAAAAGTGTCAGAATCACCTGAAAATACAATAGGAGAAATCAAAAACAAGTATCTGTACACTATCAAAGACATGTCATACTTATTGCTATTCAATTCATTCATTTGTTTATTGAAAGAGTGTTTGGTGACAGGAAAAAAGAGCGCCCCTGCTTCCTCTCGTAAGGCATCCCAGGTGTCGCTAGAGGTAAAGAACCCGCCTGCCAATGCAAGGGACATAAGAGATGTGGGTTCTGTCCCTGGGGTGGGAAGATCCTCTGGAGCAAGAAACGGCAACCCACTCCAGTGTTCTTGCCTGGAGAATCCCATGGACAGACGAGCCTGGTGGGCTAGAGTCCACGGGGTCGCCAAAGAGTCAGACAGGATTGAGAACCAAGTGACTGAGCGGCACCTTGCTCCCTCTCACCGCCGTGAACGTTTCCCGGGAGTGTCACCAGGGGGCGCTGTGCACCTGCTCAGAACTGGCAGCCCCTCAACACACCCCCCTGGTCCCTTGAGTTGACCCTGCATCCGGGCTCAGCGGACTGAGTTGGATGTGACAGCAGGTGCTTCCTCTCAGGGGACAGATTCAGAGCCGCGACCCCCAGGCCTCGTCCTGGGAGTGAAGCTGCACCCGGGGCCGAGCACCCAGAATTGGAGGGTGAAGGGGTCAGGTGGTCATCAGTCCCCACCCTCTTCCCAGAAACAAAGGAGGGGAGGAGCCCCCAGAGCCCACCCCGTGCACCCCTCCAGCTCTCCTCAGCCTGCGCCCGCTCCTCCTCATCTCTTTGCTCAGAGCCTGCCCTCCCGCTCCCCTCATTCATGACTTTCCTCCCAATTCTGGGCCTCGCTCTTTCTACAAACATACACTGTTGACCTCCACAGTGATGACCAAGCTCATGCTCTTCGAAAGTCATGAACGAATTTCCAGATCTTTCTGAAACATTCACTTCCTTATCCCCCTCCTTGAACCTCTCTAACCCCTTCCTTCCCGAGAAGCCTCAGGTTTCCGGCTCTCAGGTGTGACCCCAGCTCGAGCCCTCCCTGTTCCACCCCTGGTTCCCCCTCATTTCCCAGGGGATCCAGTGATGCCCCTCCAGCAGCTGATTTATCCCGTGAACGTTCACACTCTGTCCCGTGTACCCATCGAGTCAGGAGTCAGGAGGGGAGAGAAACCCTGGTCCTGAGACCTGGGAAATGATTCCTGGCTGAGGAGTGTCTGTGCTCAGCTGCTGTGGGACTGACTTTATGCACAGTGAGCCCGGGGAGAAGCTGCTGGGGCCCTGGGCTGGGAAAGCAGACCCTGTCCTGGGGCTCTGCCCCCAGGGCCGTGACTGCTGCTCTGTCTGGACCATGCCTAAGTCAGGTTTGATCCCCACGATCACGTCTGAGATTCCTGAGAACAACTGATCTGCATTGTCATGTCCTGTCCCTCATCTCAGATCTGAGACCGACCCATGGCTCTGATAACTCAGCCTGCCCCGTTTCACAGATAGAGCGTCCTGCTAACACATGAAAATCCTTCAAAGGAGATGCCATACATGTCCGAAAGTCTTTAAAATGATCTTATTTAAAGAACAGAATCTACAAGGAAAATTATGTTTTAGAAATAGTACCTTGGCAATGCAAAATTAAAACAGAGCCAGAGTCAGACACAACTTAGTGACTGAACCACAACACTTTCTTCAGTTAAGTTTAGGCATCTATTTTAAGTGATGACCTTAGATTTTTACTACTCCATGATCACATTTTGGTTCATTTAAAATCTCAAAGTCACACATCCACTGTGTAACACTCACATGCACTACAGGGTAAATTATACCTGGATCTTTCTTTCCAACACAACTCTTCCTGAACTGGGTAACTTCAAAGCCAGTTTTGGGAAAGTTGACTCTAAGAGCTCTGATCACTAGGTCACATGATGTATGTCCTGGCCAGGACACCAGGGGGCGCTCCAAGCCATTCCTGTGGGTCTGCAGCTATGAGAACTGAGCTGAGTACCTTGGTGCTTCCAGGTGCTTTCTGCTCAGGGTTCCCAGCTATGACCTCCCACCCGCAAGCCCCACACAACCCTTCCTCTGATCACGCACCAGTCTCCCTTAGGCACAGGAAGCTGACCCAGGTCCCAGAGGTGATCAGAGCATTGTGGGGGTTGGAGCAGAGGACGGTCATTTGCATGAAAGGCCCCTCCCCCTCTCCGGGTATGAAGAGGGGAAGGAGCGGTGTGGGGACGCTCTGCTCAGCTGTGGGGCCACAGAAGGCAGGACGCCGTGACATGTCCACCATGGCCTGGTCCCCTCTGCTCCTCACCCTGGTCTCTCTCTGCACAGGTGACTGGATGCGGGGACAGGGGAGGGGTCTTGGGAAGACACACATGCTGTGTTCCCCGCTATCATGCCTGGACCCCCGAGTCACCATCTCTGTCTCTCTCCCTTCCAGGATCCTGGGCCCAGGCTGTGCTGACTCAGCCGTCCTCTGTGTCCGGGTCCCTGGGCCAGAGGGTCTCCATCACCTGCTCTGGAAGCAGCAGCAACGTTGGGAGTGGCAATTATGTGAGCTGGTACCAACAGATCGAAGGATCGGCCCCCAGAATGCTCATCTATGGTGCGACCAGTCGAGCCTCGGGGGTCCCCGACCGATTCTCCGGCTCCAGGTCTGGGAACACAGCCACCCTGACCATCAGCTCGCTCCAGGCTGAGGACGAGGCGGATTATTTCTGTGCATCTTATCAGAGTGGTAACACTGCACAGTGCTCCAGGCCAGGGGGAAGTGAGACAAAAACCTGCCCTCCCTCAAGTCATGGGCCTCCTGGGGCTGAAACATCTTCTGCCAGTGCAGACACTTCTGTTTGTTTGATTTAAAACGGGCGTCTGAGCCCCACAACAGGAATTTGGTCTAGGAAGTCCTTTCAGTTCTTCTTCATTCTGCGCCCTCACTAAGGCTTTGTTTTCGGCAACCACATTTTATATGAATATCTGAAATTGAGCAGATGCCCTGAATGCCAGAGGCTGGCCCTGGAAGATAGACTCAATGACAGTCAAGACAGAACCAGAGAGAGAGCGTCCACCTGTGTCTGATTCAGGACACTTCAGCTCCTCGGCCGTCCTGGGCTGAGCTGAGGCCCAGGCTGCTGCTCCTGCCTTTCCTGTGACCACCTCGCAGGCTCCCCCAGAGCTCCATGTCTGCGGGGACTAGCCCAGGACTCCTTCTCACTGGGGGAGGTGGGGCAGCCCAGGGGCTTCCTGCTCAGGCTCTGCTGGACCTTCTGCTGCTGCTGCCCCACCCTGGGTGCAATCATCAGGGAGTCTGCACGAGTATGGAGGCTCCTCTTCTCCCCTCTGTCCTCAAAGTCCCTCCAGCAGCCCATTCCCAGGAGAGGGTCTCAAAGGACACAGAAAATCAGTCTCCTATCCCTGGGGACACAGGGTCTTTTGTTCTCTATCTCAGTGCCTGAGGTGGGGGTCCGTCAGCGCATCTCAGCCCTGGGAGGCCCCCAAGCCCTCAGGCCTCTCTCCTGCACAGGGAGCAGGTCCTGCTCTCAGCCTCCTCTGTCCCCTCGTGGTGTCCGGGGCTCAGGCAGGGGGGACTCAGCCAGGGTCGGTGACTCCATGGACGCTGAGCCACACTCACCTGCCTGGGAACAGCAACACTGTTGGCACCAAGGGGGCGACTTGGCTGCCGTCTCAGTCGTGCTGAGTCCCAAGCTCTGAGCACAGGAGTCACAACCCGCCCGCAGGGTCTCAGCGAGGCTGGCGGGCTCCGGGTGGGGTGGGGCCGCCTGACCATCTCTGGGCCCGGCCCGAGGACGAGGCTGATTGTTCCTGCTCAGCTGGGACTCAGCCCTGCTGCTCACAGGAGGCCTCACCCAGGAGGAAGTGACCCAACCCTGAGCTTCCGGCCTCACCCGCACGTGGGATCACAGAGCACAGGTCACACGCCTGTGTCCTGCTCCCTGTCACTGCCCTTTCACACACACGTGCGGGGTCTGCACATTGGCTGCCTGGGCTGTGGGGCCACAGTTAACAGAGATATATTTTGGAATAAGTGGGATTATTTCTTCTAATTCTCCCTTTTCCCTTAAGCCTTAAATTTGCCCTAGCCTCAATTTTCATGCACACAAAATGACATATTTTCCACTGTATCAGAGGAGCTTTGCTTAATAGGCTCCAAGTCAAGCAGTGAGGATCTTTGGCTGGTGGAATCGGGCCTCAGACACAGCTACTGAGAAAGGAACACAATTACCGCTCATTGTGGGAAGCGGATTCTGTAGCAGCAGCTCAGAAATGGACATAAAGTCGAATTTCGTTTCACGTGGTGAGAAGAAGAAGGTAGGGGCCACACTTCACAACTTACTGCACAAATTTCCCCCTGAAGCCCCTCACCTGCTCTTCCTGTTCTTCTGCTCCATGTAAGAGCATAAGGGGAAAGTGAATCCAGAATACTCCACGACGTTCCCACTGACTTGTACAGACACGTGATCATTTTAAGTTCTGATCATAACTCACGTGTTTTTCTAATATTTTCATTTGGTATTTCGGGAGAATCTTAATTTAATGGTTGTATTGACAACTTTCTTCTAAAAGGTTGCAGGTAGATGGGGCCACCCGTTTATTAATGGTTTCTCTGAGGAGAGGCTAGCTTAGCCCCTAGAGCTGGTGCTGCTGTGAGTGACCACACCGCAGCCCTGAGGCCCTGGACTCTTGTGACTGGCAATGGTTTCAGGGCCTGTGTGTGGGGAGACCCCTGTCCCCTCACAGACCACAGCTGATCTGTGGCTCCCTGCACTCTGAGCAGTGACATCAATGTTGGCCACTCTGCTGTTACTGGAACCGGCAGAAGCCTGATAGCCCTCCTCAGTCCTCCGGTCCTACCTCTCAGACTCCAGTAAGAACCAGGCTCCGGGGTCCCCGCGGGTTTTCTGGATCCAAAGATGCCTCGGCCAATGTGGGGTTCCTGCTCATCTCTGGGCTGCAGCCTGAGGATGAGGCTGACTCTGACTGTGCAGGCTGGTGCAACAGGGCTCCTCACAGCGACACAGGTAGATGGGAAACTGGGACGAGAGCCTCAGCCTGTCAGGGGCTTGTTCTTAGAGAATCGTCAAATTGTAAATAAGTTACCCAGAATCTATTGATTCCTGAGATACGTTCTGGTTCATAATAAGTCTATTCCCAATTGTACAGTCAGTTTTGCTGAAGTCTCAGAAAATGTAAACAGATTCTGATACCACTGAAGTGCACCCTGATCTTCCGTGTGATCAACACAGCCTTGGAGCTGAGCTCCCTCCCTTGAGATCAGGAACAGGAGTCTTTTCCAGATGCACCTTCAGCAGAGGCCGTGGACCATCCCGGCAGGCAGATCATCCCCCAGGGTGTGAACCCTGCTCCTGAAGGGGCAGAGCAGAGAGCGTGAGGAGTGAGGGGCACCGGTGATGCATTGCAGGAGGCAGGGAAGCCCGGGAGTGGTTCTCCTGACCCACAGGTGCTGGCTCTGTCCTGCCGTCCCCTCCTCTCGTCTCCTCCCCATTGGAGCATTTCCTACTTCAGGGCTGGGGTGGTCTCTGGACTGTCAGGAGCAGGGACTCCCCAGGATGTGCCCGTGTCCCTCTGCCTGTGACTCCTGTGATGAGTCCAGATCCAAGGGCCCCATGTCCTGTAGAAGGGTCAGCGGGGAAGCGGGGATCACCATGGCAGTGATGACAAGAGATTCCAGGCAAAGTCCCTGCCTGTGTGATTCAGGACAGAGGTGAGGCATAGTCAGGGGTTCAGCCCTGTTCTCTGTCTCCTGGTGGGTCCACAAGCCAGGATCAAGTCCACAGTCCTTGATCACTCTGGACCCAGCCTGGTGAGGAGGCTGGTCATCAGCGTCACACAGCTCATCACTAACCACAGCCACAGGGAATCCCCGTGTGATGGGGATGTCTGATGAAAGCTTGCCCTCTGCTCCCGTGTCGACCCATCACTGCCCTGACCCTGACTGTGACGTCCCCAGTGCTGGTTCAGGTCTCTGCTGTCACTTGTGCTATTACATCCAGGCAGTCTCACCTCCTCATCCAGGTCCATCATTATGGGGTCCACGACACTGTCTTCTTTTTGCTCTGGTCTCCAAATACAAGAAGAATGCCCATGTGCCCATATACACATGGTCCCTCACAGGTACTGAGCAGGATGTCGAGGAAGCAGAAGTCCAGCATCTGTGCCCTGGAGCCCCAGGGGGCCTCTCTTACCCCTCGCACGTCCCTCTCCTGCTCCAGCCTTTGTGCTCTGCCCTGAACCCTGACACTTAGGGAAGCTGGGTCCTCGCTTTCTCTGTGGATTGCTGCCCAAAGAGCTGTCTTCTCCAGGTACTGGGAGACCCTCCCCATTAGGATGCGGCTGTCAGACTCCTCACTTGCCCATATCCTCGTGATCTTTTTTTGCCTCATGATCTCTCCCTCTTTTCGCTCTGTGCTTCCCTGTTTGAGATGATATTGGATAAATGTCACTATTTTGCACACAGACCTTATAAACCCACCTCCATTAAATCTATGGATTCTAAGAATCAAAGGTTAGGTTAGACTTCACCATGTCCAATGAAGATCAGGTAACAGTCATAAGGGTTTCTCAACCAGAGATGAAACAGGAGCCCAGACAAGGATGAGATTCCCATTTATAGGCATAATCTTTTCTACCAAACATGTAATATGGAAAGATTACAAAATTAGACTAAAAACATCTTTAAATACATGAGTCAAAGAGAAGTACTGTGCACCATGATCAAGGGTGAATGAGAACCCCTGGAAGTGATCAAGAAGATTTGTTGTACCTGAGAGCCTCCTATTGTCTTTACCAAGAGAGAAATAGGAACAGAGCCTTGCAGTCCAGGCTGGGAAGATCCTGGGAGGCCCGGCAAATTCAACCTTGACTACCTATCAAGCTGGGAAGGAAGCTCAGAATCCTGACCAGGCACCACCCACGGGCATGCTGGAGTTTGAACCCTGGAAGATCAAGTTTGGGTGGTTGTGTTCTGACAGTGAACCCACGAGCTAGGCGGAGCAAACTCAGACATCAGGGAATCCTGAAATTCATTAATTTATCAGCATACCATTCAGGGGTCTGAGGTCATTAGGTGCCTGGAAAAATCAATGACCAGGCCCAGACTAGACGAAGGCGACTCATACTACTGCCCTGGGCGGTGACATCAGGGAGACCCAGCTGCAAGTGTGAGAAAGCCCTTCCAGGAGGCTGCGGTGTGAAGTGCGGGAGGAGGAGGTCTGAGTCCAGCAGGGGGCGCTGTGGGCCTGGTCCTGAGAGCCAGGGTCCTGGCCAGGCCGGCTGGCACCTCCTCTGTTGCCTCTTGCCCACGTGGGCAGCAGGGTCCTCACTGGAGGGTGACGTCCTGC
The DNA here is from genome assembly GCF_019923935.1 of Bubalus bubalis. Taxonomy (NCBI): domain Eukaryota; kingdom Metazoa; phylum Chordata; class Mammalia; order Artiodactyla; family Bovidae; genus Bubalus; species Bubalus bubalis. The sequence goes on from NC_059173.1 coordinate 2,071,964, forward strand.
ACCTGGGCCCCCAGGGGACACGGCAGCTCTCAGCTCAGAGCCACAGGCTTGCCTCTCAGTTCCTGCTGCTCTGTCGTGGGGTCAGTGCCCAGACCCGACATCCAACCAAAGACAGAGGGACAGTCATACAAAAAAAAATGAACTTCTTTCAGGAACCTCGACCTTCAGGGATACCTGGACAGGGAATGAGAGACCCCTGCAGAGGCGGCCCCATTGCCCACAGAACGCCCGGGTGTTCCCCGTGGAAGAGGGGTGCAGGCAAGGACCCGCTGTCACCATCTGTGTCATTTAAAAACGTTCCCTGGTGTGTTATTTGGCAATTTCAACATTTTGAATTGAACTATGGAAACTGACATTGTGTCAGTTTTTGTGGCTCCCTTACTCGTTCCTTCCCGTTATATTAATGCTTTATGTTAACACTTGTGACATGAAATATATGGAATTACAAGCTCCGCCAAACTGTCATCAATATGTTCCTATAATAAGAAAAGAATTCAGTAGGAACACATATTTTTCACCTCTATGAGTTGAGGTTCTCAAGCACCTCTGACAAAAATCATGTGGATTTTATTAAACAGCTACTTTATCAGCAAATTTAACATGAATACAAAGTAAGAAGAGCATTTACATTTTTATGTCAAAGAAACAAGAGGTGAACAAGACTTTCCCGTCTCTTCCACACACGTTAACTTGAGGTGTCTGAGCTCCTTCTCCTCCTCGTTGCCCACACACCCCTCCTCCGTCCCGGGTCCATCGGCTCCACCCAGAACCACAGGGAAGGGAGTCTTACAAGGTCCACGATGCTCACCACACCTACCTCTTCACACACGGGGTTTTTCTATTACTGATGATGAGACATGTATGCCAACTTTGTTGGAACTGAACTTGCCAGCTATCATCATTGCATGACAAGATGGTGACGTTTTTACCCCTAAAATCTACAGTTCTACTGAAGGTAGTCCACACTGTCATATCTTTTTACAGCACAGGAGGCTGTCACCCCAAGCCTGGCCGTGGGGCTCTGCATGTCACCACCCCTGCCCTGGTCCCCCCACCACCGGGACTAGAGACACTTTACAAGACTGTGTTCCAGGGCGACCGCTCACCCTTCACAGCAGACACAGGCTCCGGGATTTCCTGCTCGGCTCAGGGCTGGAGAGGAGGACGGACAGCACCACACAGACGGGACTCAGGGCTCCCTGAGGAGACAGAGAGCATTCTAAAGACAGGCTCAGGTGCGGGAAAGGCTGGATTATTGCGGCAAGAGAGACAGACTTGCAAACTCCTCCTTCAGCCTCAGACACTCCGGGGAGGAGATAGAGGACCGAGGTCACCAGGTCACGGGGGCACATTTGCTGAAAGATGTCACCCCATCTCTCAGTGGCTCCTCCCCATGCTGTCCCCACTCTGTGTGAGGTCCAGCATCTGCCTCCTTCAAGTCCCCCTACCCCAGAGATCTCAGGTGACTTGGGCAGGGAGAGGAGGAAGTGATTTGCATGAGGCGCCTCCTCCTCCTGACGGGGTGGAGGCATCAAAAGGCCCAGAACCCCACCTCCAGCCCAGGAGGCTCAGGAGGTTGCATCCTGCGAGGGTCCCTACCATGGCCTGGATGCTGCTTCTGCTCGGGCTGCTCGCTTATGGCTCAGGTCAGGGGCCGGGACTCTGCACCCTTGGGGCACCTCCAAGCAGAGTCTCAGGGCACTTCATCTCCATAACAACCGCTTTCTTCTTCTGTCTCTCTTAGGGGTAGAAGCTCAGACTGTGATCCAGGAACCGTCACTGTCGGTGTCTCCAGGAGGGACGGTCACCCTCACCTGTGGACTGAGCTCTGGGTCAGTCACTACTTACAACGAACCCAGCTGGTACCAGCAGACCCCAGGCCAGGCTCCCAGAAATGTTATCTACAACACAAACACCCGCGCCTCTGGGGTCCCTGATCGCTTCTCTGCCTCCATCTCTGGGAACAAAGCCACCCTCACCATCACGGGGGCCCAGCCCGAGGACGAGGCTGACTATCACTGCTTGCTGTACCGGGCAGTGGTAGTTACAGCTGCACAGTGAGGGGAGCCCATGGGGAAGCGCTACTAAAACCTGCCCATGTGCTCGGAGGGTCAGCCTTTAGAGGCAGGAGAGGCAGGAGACCGTGGAAGTGGTCAGCACCCCTGTGGGGAAGGAGGCTCCGGATCCATCTCCTGTCCCGTGGTACACGGCCCCGTGCCTCTTGCAGTCTCTCCCCGGGTGTGTCCAGGTCTCCAAGAGGACCCCTCAGCCCATAATGGGGGGCTCAGGTGCCCATTTTATCAACAACATTGAGACTCAGAGACCCCAGCACAGCCAGCACGACCCTTCTTGGTCTAAGAGTTTTAGGAGACATACTCAATTTCACTAACTTGATGATGGAAAATAAAGTAATACCTAAACATTTCTTTACATGTGTGCAATAGCCTGATCCACAGAACATGTGTTGATCTAATTATACACCACGTGCTCACAGTTATCGCACTGAAGCTAATCATGGAAAAGAAGCTTTAAAAACCTCCGAGTTGGATACTGTCCTAGACAGTTCCTGCTCTGCGAATGCCTTTCCCCAGACTTTTAGGCATTTTTGTTTTCAGTCATTACTTAATCAAATCTGACATAGTTTTAATACTTTAAATGCAATATTAGATTTCTATGAATTTCCTTGATGACCATATTGGTAGATTTTTAAATATACATTGTTGTTGTTGTTCAGTCGCCCAGTCACGTCTGACTCTTTGCGACCCCATGGACTTCAGCATGCCAGGCCTTCCTGTCCCTCACCATCTCCCAGAGCTTGCCCAAGTTCAAGTCCATTGCTTCGGTGATGCTGCACAGCCATCTCATCCTCTGATGCCCTCTCCTCCTTCTGCCGCCATTATTTCCCAGCATAAGGGACTTTTCCAATGAGTCATCTGTTCACATCAGATGTCCAAAATGCTGGAGCTTCACCTTCAGGATCAGTCCTTGCAGTGAATATTCAGGGTTGATCTCCCTTAAGCTTGACTGGTTTGATACCTTTGCTGTCCAAGAGACTTTCAGGATTCTTTTCCAGCACCGCAGTTCGAAGGAATCAGTTCTTTGGTGTTCTGGCTTCTTTAGCATCCAGCTCTCACAACCATACATGACAACTGGAAAGAAGATAGCCTTCACTATACGCGCTTTTTTCGGTAGGGTTATGTCTCTGCTTTTCAATAGACTGTTTAGGTTTATCATCGCTTTCCAGCCAAGAAGCAATTGTCTTCTAATTTCGTGGCTGCACTCCCCATCCGCAGTGATTTTGGAGCCCAAGAAGAGGAAATCTATAACTGCTTCCACCTTTCTCCTTCTATTTGCCATGAAGTAAGGGGGCTGGATGCCACGACTCAGTTGTTTTTTCTTTTCTTTAGTATTTAGTCTGAAGCTGACTCTTTGACTCTCCTCCTGAGAGAATAACAGACTGAAAGGCTAGGGGTCCACAAGTGGAGGAAATAGATGGCAAGTGTCAGACTTCTTTTCCTCTCTTTAAATTGTCAGGAAGAGACAAACTACAAGTGTCAGAAGTTTCCCTTCACTATACAAACTTAAAGGAGGTTTCTGTTAAAATTCTGTGTTGCCATGATGACACCTGGTTCCACCTGCACTTAACTTTTCTCAAGGCTTGAGCTAACTAATGCATGTTTCTTGTGGAAATATTTTCTTAAGCTATGTTAATGAACTGTATATTTGCTTGGAGATCTACCTTTTTTCAAGATTCATGTCGATTGTTCCATGGCCTGGGATGTCTCATCTTGTGCCCACGCTATCTCAAAATGCATGTGTGGGTGAGCAGCCTGGTGCAACTCTCTCAGTTTTGAAGCATTTATTTTCTCTAATGAGCAGTTTGCTAAAAGCTATATAACTCCTTGCTAAAAACTAGCAAGGGGGTACTCCTTCTGCCCCCTTCTAATGATTATCTCAGGAACTTTCTCTATCTCTTTTATACGTAAATAAAATTTATTACACAAAAAGTTCTGAGTGTTCAAGCCGTGTCACCGGCCCCGGGTCAAACTCCTCTCTCTGGAGGCCAAGAATCCTGGCATCGTTCAGAGCTGCTAGTAACAACCGTTCATGCTTTCACCCTCATCAAGGGGCTCCTTAGTTCCTCTTCATTTTCTGCCATTAGTGTGATGTCATCCGCCTATCTGAGGTTGCTGATGTTTTTCCCGCCTATCTTGATTTGGGCTTGTAACTCATCCAGCCTGGCATTTCTCATGATGTGCTCAGCATATAGATTAAACAAACAGGGTGACAGCAAAATGGAATGTTTCCTCCCATATCAGTAAAGAAAGGGTCTTGGAGTCATCAGCAATTGCGCCCATCATGGACTGTGACCTGGTGAGCCCTGAAGGAACTCAGGAAGAAAAGATTACCTTCCATTCAGCAGCTGTTCCCTGATGGCTCAGCTGGCAAAGAATCCACCAGCAATGCGGGAGACCTGGGTTCCATCCCTGGGTTGGGCAGATCCCCTGGAGAAGGGAAAGGCTACCCACTCCAGTAGTCTGGCCTGGAGAGTTCCTTGGACTGTACAGTCCTTGGGGTCACAAACAGTCGGGCACTACTGAGCGACTTTCACTGGCACTTTCACTTTTCAAGCTTTTAGGCTTCCTTGTGGTTCAGGGTTTCCCTTGTGGCTCAGCTGGTAAAGAATATGCCTGCAATATGGGAGACCTGGGTCCAACCACTGCGTTGGGAAGATCCCCCAGTGAAGGGAATGGTTACCTACTCGAGTATTCTGGCCATGATTAATTCCAGGGACTGTATAGTCCATGGGATTGCAGAGAGTTGGACACGACTGAATGACTTTCACTTTCAACAGGTATCAGACCGCAGCCACTCTCTAAGGTGAGTCCAGAAAAGTTCAGAATGTGAAAAAACACAGGCTATTGGCTCCAAATAGCTGAGGTGCATGTCAAAGGAATGATGTCAGTGAGACCAGACTTTTGCATCTTCCCATATGTAGAAAAGTGCTAAATATGGTAATTTGGGGTATCTGGTTTTCTTTGATTTACAAGAAAACATTTTGACTTTCAGACCGTCTGCCCTTTGTTGTACAACCTCTGTAAAACCTGGTCCCTCCTCCAATCTCCTCAGAGCAACTCTCAGTGGGTTACTTGAGAGGCTGGCTCTGTGTCATAAACACTAAAACTTTCCACTGAATAAAGTGTACCTCTCAACTGTATGGTTGTATGTTTATCTTTTCAGTCAACAACAGACACGCACATATTGATCTGGACACCCCAGTTACCAGATCTGTGTGCCCCTCCATGAATCAGGGGTCAGTGTGTGCTCACCCAGCCAGCCTCAGAGCTGCCCTCACTCGGAAATCACTTAGACCCTGAAGCCAAGCTCCCTCGGGTCCTGCAACCCATTCTCCTCAGAGCTGCCTCAGACTCTCCCTCACTGTGAGCTTCCTCAGAGCCTCCCTCCTCAGCTTTCCCTCAGAGCTTCCCTTGATCAGCCTCCCTCAGGGCTTGTCTCCTTCAAGTCTCCCTCAGAGCCGAGCAGAATCGGAGCCCTTTGGAGCTACTTGACGGGTCGGATGTGCTTTGTACATGGATTCGGTGTGCCAAGGGGACAATGCTTCGTCCGAATTGTTCCAACATTCTCAAGTGGAAATGGAACCTCACCCCCACTTTGCTGGCATTTGGCCATGAGGATGGGGAGGTCCTTTGGTCAAAAGGAGGAACCCTGCTGAATGGGTTTCATGTCCTTAAAAAGGGACCCCAAAGAGGTCCTTCTCCCTCTGCCATGGGAGGACATGGTCAGATGATGGCCCTGTGTGGACCAGGAACAGAATTCAAATGAGACCCCCAAGCTGCCACCAATTGACTTTGGACGCTCCAGCCTCCAGAACTGTAAGCCTGCGTCTGTTCTGTATAAACCACCCGGTCTGAGGTCCTTTGTTAAAGACCCAAAGAAGTAGGCCTGCTGAGGGCAGCAGTGGCCCAGAAGCCATCACGGTCAGTGTCTCCAGGAGGCACGGTCACCCTCACCTGTGGACTGAGCTCTGGTCAGTCACTACGGGTAACCACCCCAGCTGGTTCCAGCAGACCCCAGTGCAGCCTCCCGGAACTGTTAACTACAACACAAACACCCATCCCTCTGGGGTCCCTGGTAACTTCTCTGGCTCCTTCTCTGGGAACAGATCTGCCCTCACCATCACAGGAGAGCAGTCTGAGGACAAAGCCAACTATCACTGTGCTCTGAGAGCTAGTAGTTGAAATCCCACAGTGATGTAACCCCACGGTGAGAAACTACAAACACCTGCCCTTGTGCTCAGAGGGCTCAGCGCTTAGTGGCAGGAGAGGCAGAGCCTGGGCGGGAGTGGTCAGCACCCACATGGGAGGGAGGCTCTGGGCCCGTCTCCTGTCTGGTGGTTCATGGACACGTGTCTCCTCCCATCTCTCCCAGGGTGTGTCCGTCTCTCCAAGGGGACCCCTCTCTGCCCATGTTTTCGGAAATGAGGCTTGGCTCCACAGTGAGGCTCAGACCCCGGACAACTACCAGTAAGACTCTTGTTTCAAATCACACCAAGAGATATACACTATCATGAACTTGATCTTGCAGACAAATTAATATTTCATTTGCCTGAAGGGGCACCCCAGTACTGGAATTTTCTAGAAATCCCAGTTTCCCAAATAGAGCTCCTGAATCACAAGCTTTTGTTGGTGGCAGGAATACGTGGTTAACACAAGGCACCCCCCACCCCAAATTACTTAGAAACATGAAATTTCCAGAAGTATATTGACATATATTTCTGTGAAATTACCCCCTGAGAATTGCCTTAAAATTCAGCCTAGTCATGTTAACTTCCCAGGACACATTCATTCCCAATTTATGATCAAAATCCAAAACCCCACGAACATATTTCTCATCTGAAACCATGGGCGAATTTGTGTCTTGATTTCAAAATAAGGTGGAAATTGGAAGGAATTTGCAGAAAAGTATGCTGTCAAAGGACACACCTAGAGGCTCATGGATTCATGCTCCTGAAAGACACCTTATTCAGAACTGGCTCCAAAAATCCCCGCACTCCCCACTGACTCCCGGGTGCCTGGATGGCAGGTTGTGGCTGGGCTCCTCAACCTGTGGAACGTCCCCAGGGTCCCGCCCCTGGAAACAGCAATGGGCTGGGAGATGGAGCAGAAACAAGGGGAGACGGAGCGAGGGGGAAAAGCAGGCTCGTGTGCACCCCGTCCCCTCTGCTGCTGACTGTGGGGCCAGAAGACCTGAACCTTGACCCCAGCTGGGCCATCAGTGCTGAATGTGAGGCGGGTGCAGGTGGCTGGCACTGTGGTCACCCCCTCCCTCCTGGTGTCCCCGAGACATCAGAGCCCGGGGAGCTGAGCGTCCATGAATTGTGTAGCATAGCAGGCCCCTAAGCCCGGCTCCCCTCCCTGAGGGCAGCAGTTCAGCAGGGGCTGGTCTCACCCCCTGGATGGAAGGAGCAGCTGACAGGAGTTGCCCAGGGGCCCTGGGCGGAGTCAGACAGAGAGCAGGGAGTCAGTGGTCAGTGAACACAGAACGATGACCGATGGACTTTCAGGTGGAAGTTTCCTTCATATTCCCCACCACGAACATTCCCCACGCACGACACCAGGGGGCGCTGTGCACCTGCTCAGACTGCAGAACCTGAATGCACCCCAATTGTTCCCGTGACCTGGCCCGTCCCTGGGCTCCCTGGACTGAGTTGGAGGTCTCAGCAGGAGGTTTCTCACAGGAGAAAGACATAGAGCCCGAGTCCTCAAGTTCTTTCTGGGAGTGAAGCTGCCAATGGGCCAAGGATGTCCTGTTCATAGTCACCAGGGCCCCACCCTCTTCCCGGGAGCAGAGGAGGGGAGAAGACCCCAGAGTCCACACCCTGCACCTCTCCAACTCCCTCAGCCACCTCCTGCTCCTCCTCAGCTCTTTCCTAAGAGCCTCTCCCCTCCTCCAGCCTCCTCTGATTCATGACTTCTTCCCTATCCTGGGCTCCCTGTTTCTACAACCTTCCACCCCGACCTCCTCCGTCATGACCAGGGTCACTCTGACAGAAGGTCATGGACATGTTTCCAGAACTTCCTGAAATGGACATTCACCTCGTCCCCCTCCTTGAACCTCTCTAACCTTTCCTTTCGGAGAAGACTCATGTTTTCGGCTCTCAGGTGTGACCCCAGCTCGACCACTCCCTGTTCCACGCCTGTTCTCCCTCATTTCCCAGGGGATCGAGTGAAGCCCTCCAGCAGCTGATTTATCCCCTGAATGCTCACACTCCGTCCCGTGTGCCCATCGAGTGAGGAGTCAGGTGGGGTGAGAAACCCTGGTCCTGAGACCTGGCTGAGGTGTCAGATTCCTGGTGTCTGTGCTCAGCTGCAGTGTGATTGATTATATGTACAGTGAGCCTGGGAGAAGCTGCTGGGGCCCTGGGCTGGGAAAGCAGACCCTGTCCTGGGGCTCTGCCCCCGGGACCGTGACTGCTGCTCTGTCTGGACCACGCCTAAGTCAGGTTTGATCCCCATGGTCACGTCTGAGTTTCCTGAGAACAGCTGATCTGCCTTGTCATGTCCTCTCCATCATATCAGGCCTGAGACTGACCCATGGCTCTGATGACTCAGTCTGCCCTGTTTTCACAGATAGAACTTCTTGCTAAGACATAAAAAGCCCTCAGTGGAGATGCCATACACGTCAGAAAGCCTGGTCTGGCGCTGCCTCACTCAGAGGCCAATATAATTAAGAATGCCAATACCTCTGTAAAAATGTTCTTTTCCTTGATAATAAAATTTCATAAGATACCGCTCAGGTGATTTAGTTAATTCTGTTACATAAAGAACAGAGTCTACAACGAAAATTATGTTTTAGAACCAGTACCTTGGCAATGTAAATTAAAACACACCCAGACACAACTAAGCGACTAAAGAACAGTATTTCCTTCAGTTAAATTTATGCACCTATTTTAAGTAACAGCCTTAGATATTTACTAACCTATGGACATATATTTTGTTTCATTTAAAATCTCAGAGTCGCACATCCACAGTGTAACACGCACGTGCACTATAGGGTGAACTACAGTTGGCTGTTCTTTTCCAGCCAAACACTTCCTGAACTGTGCAATTTCAAAACCAGTTTTGGGAAAGTAGACTGATGACCAGGTCACAGGGTGTGTGTCTGGACCTGGACTCCAGGGGGCACTCCACGCCTTTCCTGAGTGTCTTGAGGGGTGAGAGCAGAGACCAGCCCCCTGATACTTCCTGGTGCCTTTTGCTAAGGATTCCCAGATGTGACATCCCAACGCAAACACCCAAACTCCACCCCTGATAAGCCACCGGTCTCCCTCAGGCACAGGAAGCTGACCCAGGTACCAGAGGTGATCAGAACATTGTGGGGCTATTGATTCCACCTCATCTCATTTGGGTCACCTCTAACTCCCTCCTCCCACTTCTCTTCTCCATGTAACGCTGTGAACCTCTCTGAGTGACCCTCACAGTAGAGAAACTTTTCATCTTTAACGTAGATGTTTTATCAATGGTGCTGTATAGAAGGAGAAGTTTTGAAACTACTGTAAAAATAAGACCGATAACTGGAAGTAGGAGGCTTAAGTCCAAACCCTGTCTCCAGGGAACTCCTGACTCCAAGGAACATTAATTGACAGGAGCTCATCAAACGCCTCCATACCGACACTGAAACCAAGCACCACACAAGGGCCAACAAGTTCCAGGGCAAGACATACCAAGCAAATTCTCCAGCAACAAAGGAACACAGCCCTGGGCTTCAAGATACAGGCTGCCCAAAGTCACCCCAAAACCATAGACATCTCATAACACATTACTGGACATTTCATTACACTCCAGAGAGAAGAAATACAGCTCCATCCACCAGAACATCGACACAAGCTTCCCTAACCAGGAAACCGTGACAAGCCACCTGTACAAACCCATACACAGTGAGGAAACGCCACAATAAAGAGAACTCCACAAACTGCCAGAATACAGAAAGGACACCCCAAACTCAGCAATTTAAACAAGATGAAGAGACAGAGGAATAGCCAGCAGATAAAGGAACAGGATAAATGCCCACCAAACCAAACAAAAGAGGAAGAGATAGGGAATCTACCTGATAAAGAATTCCGAATAATGATAGTGAAATTGATCCAAAATCTTGAAATTAAAATGGAATCACAGATAAATAGCCTGGAGGCAAGGATTGAGAAGATGCAAGAAAGGCTTAACAAGGACTTAGAAGACATAAAAAAGAGTCAATATATAATGAATAATGCAATAAGTGAAATTAAAAACACTCTGGAGGCAACAAATAGTAGAATAACAGAGGCAGAAGATAGGATAAGTGAATTAGAAGATAGAATGGTAGAAATAAATGAATCAGAGAGGATAAAAGAAAAACAAATTAAAAGAAATGAGGACAATCTCAGAGACCTCCAGGACAATATTAAACGCTACAACATTCGAATCATAGGGGTCCCAGAAGAAGAAGGCAAAAAGAAAGACCATGAGAAAATACTTGAGGAGATAATAGTTGAAAACTTCCCTAAAATGGGGAAGGAAATAATCACCCAAGTCCAAGAAACCCAGAGAGTCCCAAACAGGATAAACCCAAGGCGAAACACCCCAAGACACATATTAATCAAATTAACAAAGATCAAACACAAAGAACAAATATTAAAAGCAGCAAGGGAAAAACAACAAATAACACACAAGGGAATACCCATAAGGATAACAGCTGATCTTTCAATAGAAACTCTTCAAGCCAGGAGGGAATGGCAAGACATACTTAAAATGATGAAAGAAAATAACCTACAGCCCAGATTATTGTACCCAGCAAGGATCTCATTCAAGTATGAAGGAGAAATCAAAAGCTTTTCAGACAAGCAAAAGCTGAGAGAATTCTGCACCACCAAACCAACTCTCCAACAAATACTAAAGGATATTCTCTAGACAGGAAACACAAAAACGGTGTATAAATTCGAACCCAAAACAATAAAGTAAATGGCAACGGGATCATACTTATCAGTAATTACCTTAAACGTAAATGGGTTGAATGCCCCAACCAAAAGACAAAGACTGGCTGAATGGATACAAAAACAAGACCCCTACATATGTTGTCTACAAGAGACCCACCTCAAAACAGGGGACACATACAGACTGAAAGTGAAGGGCTGGAAAAAGATTTTCCATGCAAATAGGGACCAAAAGAAAGCAGGAGTAGCAATACTCATATCAGATAAAATAGACTTTAAAACAAAGACTGTGAAAAGAGACAAAGATGGTCACTACATAATGATCAAAGGATCAATCCAAGAAGAAGATATAACAACTATAAATATATATGCACCCAACACGGGAGCACCACAGTCTGTAAGACAAATGCTAACAAGTATGAAAGGAGAAATTAACAATAACACAATAATCGTGGGAGACTTTAATACCCCACTCACACCTATGGATAGATCAACTAAACAGAAAATTAACAAGGAAACACAAACTTTAAACGATACAATAGACCAGTTAGACCTAATTGATATCTAGAGGACATTTCATCCCAAAACAATGAATTTCACCTTTTTCTCAAGCGCACATGGAACCTTCTCCAGGATAGATCACATCCTGGGACATAAAGCTAGCCTTGGTAAATTCAAAAAAATAGAAATCATTCCAAGCATCTTTTCCGACCACAATGCAGTAAGATTAGATCTCAATTACAAGAGAAAAACTATTAAAAATTCCAACATATGGAGGCTGAACAACACGCTGCTGAATAACCAACAAATCACAGAAGAAATCAAAAAAGAAATCAAAATTTGCATAGAAACGAATGAAAATGAAAACACAACAACCCAAAACCTGTGGGACACGGTAAAAGCAGTCCTAAGGGGAAAGTTCATAGCAATACAGGCATACCTCAAGAAACAAGAAAAAAGTCAAATAAATAACCTAACTCTACACCTAAAGCAACTAGAAAAGGAAGAAATGAAGAACCCCAGGGTTAGTAGAAGGAAAGAAATCTTAAAACTTAGAGGAGAAATAAATGCAAAAGAAACAAAAGAGATCATAGCAAAAATCAACAAAACCAAAAGCTGGTTTTTTGAAAGGATAAATAAAATTGACAAACCATTAGCCAGACTCATCAAGAAACAAAGGGAGAAAAATCAAATCAATAAAATTAGAAATGAAAATGGAGAGATCACAACAGACAACACAGAAATACAAAGGATCATAAGAGAGTACTATCAACAATTATATGCCAATAAAATGGACAACGTGGAAGAAATGGACAAATTCTTAGAAAAGTACAACTTTCCAAAACTCGATCAGGAAGAAATAGAAAATCTTAACAGACCCATCACAAACACGGAAATTGAAACTGTAATCAAAAATCTTCCAGCAAACAAAAGCCCAGGTCCAGACGGTTTCACAGCTGAATTCTACCAAAAATTTAGAGAAGAGCTAACACCTGTCCTGCTCAAACTCTTCCAGAAAATTGCAGAGGATGGTAAACTTCCAAACTCATTCTATGAGGCCACCATCACCCTAATACCAAAACCTGACAAAGATCCCACAAAAAAAGAAAACTACAGGCCAATATCACTGATGAACATAGATGCAAAAATCCTTAACAAAATTCTAGCAATCAGAATCCAACAACACATTAAAAAGATCATACACCATGACCAAGTGGGCTTTATCCCAGGGATGCAAGGATTCTTCAATATCCGCAAATCAATCAATGTAATACACCACATTAACAAGTTGAAAAATAAAAACCATATGATTATCTCAATAGATGCAGAGAAAGCCTTTGACAAAATTCAACATCCATTTATGATAAAAACTCTCCAGAAAGCAGGAATAGAAGGAACATACCTCAACATAATAAAAGCTATATATGACAAACCCACAGCAAACATTATCCTCAATGGTGAAAAATTGAAAGCATTTCCTCTAAAGTCAGGAACAAGACAAGGGTGCCCACTTTCACCATTACTATTCAACATAGTTTTGGAAGTTTTGGCCACAGCAATCAGAGCAGAAAAAGAAATAAAAGGAATCCAAATTGGAAAAGAAGAAGTAAAGCTCTCACTGTTTGCAGATGACATGATCCTCTACATAGAAAACCCTAAAGACTCCACCAGAAAATTACTAGAACTAATCAATGACTATAGTAAAGGTGCAGGATATAAAATCAACACACAGAAATCCCTTGCATTCCTATACACTAATAATGAGAAAACAGAAAGAGAAATTAAGGAAACAATTCCATTCACCATTGCAACGGAAAGAATAAAATACTTAGGAATATATCTACCTAAAGAAACTAAAGACCTATATATAGAAAACTATAAAACACTGGTGAAAGAAATCAAAGAGGACACTAACAGATGGAGAAATATACCATGTTCATGGATTGGAAGAATCAATATAGTGAAAATGAGTATACTACCCAAAGCAATCTATAGATTCAATGCAATCCCTATCAAGCTACCAACAGCATTCTTCACAGAGCTAGAACAAATAATTTCACAATTTGTATGGAAAGACAAAAAACCTCGAATAGCCAAAGCGATCTTGAGAAAGAAGAATGGAACTGGAGGAATCAACCTACCTGACTTCAGGCTCTACTACAAAGCCACAGTTATCAAGACAGTATGGTACTGGCACAAAGACAGAAATATAGATCAATGGAACAAAATAGAAAGCCCAGAGATAAATCCACGCACATATGGACACCTTATCTTTGACAAAGGAGGCAAGAATATACAATGGATTAAAGACAATCTCTTTAACAAGTGGTGCTGGGAAATCTGGTCAACCACTTGTAAAAGAATGAAACTAGAACACTTTCTAACACCATACACAAAAATAAACTCAAAATGGATTAAAGATCTCAACGTAAGACCAGAAACTATAAAACTCCTAGAGGAGAACATAGGCAAAACACTCTCTGACATACATCACAGCAGGATCCTCTATGACCCACCTCCCAGAATATCGGAAATAAAAGCAAAAATAAACAAATGGGACCTAATTAACCTTAAAAGCTTCTTCACATCAAAGGAAACTATTAGCAAGGTGAAAAGACAGCCTTCAGAATGGGAGAAGATAATAGCAAATGAAGCAACTGACAAACAACTAATCTCGAGAATATACAAGCAACTCCTACAGCTCAACACCAGAAAAATAAATGACCCAATCAGAAAATGGGCCAAAGAACTAAATAGACATTTCTCCAAAGAAGACATCCAGATGGCTAACAAACACATGAAAAGATGCTCAACATCACTCATTATCAGAGAAATGCAAATCAAAACCACTATGAGGTACCATTTCACACCAGTCAGAATGGCTGCGATCCAAAAGTCTACAAGCAATAAATGCTGGAGAGGGTGTGGAGAAAAGGGAACCCTCTTGCACTGTTGGTGGGAATGCAAACTAGTACAGCCACTATGGAGAACAGTGTGGAGATTCCTTAAAAAACTGGAAATAGAATTGCCTTATGATCCAGCAATCCCACTCCTGGGCATACACACTGAGGAAACCAGAAGGGAAAGAGACACGTGTATGCCAATGTTCATCGCAGCACTGTTTATAATAGCCAGGACATGGAAGCAACCTAGATGTCCATCAGCAGATGAATGGATAAGAAAGCTGTGGTACATATACACAATGGAGTATTACTCAGCCATTAAAAAGAATACATTTGAACCAGTTCTAATGAGGTGGATGAAACTGGAGCCTATTATACAGAGTGAAGTAAGCCAGAAAGAGAAACACCAATACAGTATACTAACGCATATATATGGAATTTAGAAAGATGGGAACAATAACCCTGTGTACGAGACAGCAAAAGAGACACTGATGTATAGAACAGTCTTATGGACTCTGTGAGAGAGGGAGAGGTGGGAAGATTTGGGAGAATGGCATTGAAACATGTAAAATATCATGTATGAAACGAGCTGCCAGTCCAGGTTCGATGCACGATACTGGATGCTTGGGGCTGGTACACTGGGACGACCCAGAGGGATGGAATGGGGAGGGAGGAGGGAGGAGGGTTCAGGATGGGGAACACATGTATACCTGTGGCGGATTCATTTTGATATTTGGCAAAAATAATACAATTATGTAAAGTTTAAAAATAAAATAAAATTTAAAAAAAATAAATAAAACATGGATTTCATAAAAAAAAAAAGAACATTGTGGGGGGTGGGGCGGGGAGGACGGTCATTTGCATGAAAGGCCACGCCCCCCCCAAGGTATGAAGAGGGGAAGAAGCAGTGTGGGGACGCTCTGCTCAGCTGTGGGGCCACAGTAGGCAGGACGCCCTGACCGTGTCCACCATGGCCTGGTCCCCTCTATTCCTCACCCTGGTCTCTCTCTGCACAGGTGACTGGATGGGAGGACAGGGGAAGGGCCCTGGGAAGACTCACAGGCCTTGCTCCCCTTTATCGTGTCTGGACCCCCGAGTCACCGTCTCTGTCTCTCCCTTCCAGGATCCTGGGCCCAGGCTGTGCTGACTCAGCCGTCCTCCGTGTCCGGGTCCCTGGGTCAGAGGGTCTCCATCACCTGCTCTGGAAGCAGCAGCAACGTTGGGCATGCAATTATGTGAACTGATACCAACAGATCCCAGGATCGGCCCCCAGAATCCTCATATGTGGTGCGACCAGTCGAGCCTCGGGGGTCCCCGACCGATTCTCTGGCTCCAGGTCTGGGAACACAGCCACCCTGACCATCAGCTCGCTCCAGGCTGAGGACGAGGCGGATTATTTCTGTGCAGCTTATGACAGCAGTAGCAATAATGGCACAGTGCTCCAGGCCGGGGGGGAAGTGAGACAAAAACCTGCCCTCCCTCAAGTCATGGGCCTCCCGGGGCTGAAGCATCTTCTGCCAGTGCAGACACTTCTGTTGTTTGCTTGATTTAAAACAGGGGTCTGAGCCCCACACCAGGAAATTGGTCTGGGAAATCCTTTCAGTTCTTCTTCATTCTTCACCCTATCAAGGCTTTGCTTTTGGCAACCACATTTTATATGATTATCTGAAATTGAGCAGAAGGCCCTGAATGCCAGAGGCAGGTCCTGGCGGACAGAGTTCATGATGGTCAAGTCAAAACCAGAGAGAGAGCGTCCAGCTGTGTATGCTTCAGGACACTTCAGCTCTTCCACCATCCCTGGGCTGAGCTGAAGCCCAGGCTGCTGCCCTGCCTTTCCTGTGACCACCTCTCAGGCTCCCCCAGAGCTCCAGGCCTGCGGGAATTAGACCAAGACTCCTGTATCACTGGGGGAGGTGGGGCAGCCCAGTGGTTTCCTGCTCAGGCTCTGCAGGACCTTCTGCTGCTGCCCCACCCTGGGTCCGGGTCATCAGGGGATCTGCCCATGCATGGAGGCTCCTCCTCTCCCCTCTGTCCTCAAAGGCCCCCTGCAGCAGCCCATTCCCAGGAGAGGGTCTCAAAGGACACAGAAAATCTGTCTCTCATCACTTGGGACACAGGGTCTGTTAGTTCTCTATCTCAGTGTCCGAGGTAGGGGTCCCTCCTCAGCCCTGGGAGGCCCCCAAGCCCTCGGCCCTCTCTCCTGCACAGGGAGCAGGTCCTGCTCTCAGCCTCCTCTGTCCCCTCATGGTGTCCGGGGCTCAGGCAGGGTGGACTCAGCCAGGGTGGGTGACTCCATGGACACTCAGCCACATTCACCTGCCTGGGAACAGCAACATTTTTAGCACTAAGGGGGCAACTTGGCTGCCGTCTCAGTCGTGGTGAGTCCCAAGCTCTGAGCACAGGAGTCACAACCCACCTGCAGGGTCTCAGCGAGGCTGGCGGGCTCCGCGTTGGGAGGGGCTGCCTGACCATCTCTGGGCCCAGCCCGAGGACAAGGCTGATTGTTCCTGCTCAGCTGGGACTCAGCCCTGCTGCTCACAGGAGGCCTCACCCAGGGGGAAGTGACCCCAACCCTGAGCTCCCGGCCTCACCCGCACGTGGGGTCACGGAGCACAGGTCACACGCCTGTGTCCTGCTCCCTGTCACTGCCCTTTCACACACATGTGCGGGGTCTGCACATTGGCTGCCTGGGCTGTGGGGCCACAGTTAACAGTGATGTATTTTGGAATAAGTGGGATTATTCCTTCTAATTCTCCCTTTTCCCTTAAGCCTTAAATTTGACTTACCCTCAATTTTCATACACACCAAATGACATATTTTCCATTGTGTCAGAGGAACCTTGCTATAGGCTCCAAATCAAGCAGTGCGGATCTTTGGCTGGTGGAATCAGGCCTCACACACAGCTACTGAGCAAGGAACACAATTACTGCACGTTGTGGGAAGCGGACACTGTAGCAGCAGCTCAGAAATGGACATAAAGTTGAATTTCGTTTCACACAGTGAGAATAAGAATGTTGTGTCCGTACTTCACAACTTACTGCAGAGGTTTTCACCCCAAACCTCCTCAGCTGCTCTTCTCAGTCCTTCCGCTCCTCGTGAGGTCATTTAGGGAAAGGGAGTTTAGAATACTCCACGACAATCACACCATCTTGTCAGACACGTGCTCATTTTCAGATCCGCTCAGGAGTCATGAGTCTTTATTTTCATTTGGTATTTTGGAGAATCTTAATTTCATAGTTGTACTGTTAAGCTAAGTTGTAAGTGTATTGAGTCCACCCCCGTGTATTGATGGTTTCTCTCACCACAGAAGAGCTGATCCCCTGGTGGTGCTGTGGGTGTCAGCATTGGATCAGCAGCCCTGAACCATGGACTCTTGTGACTGGCATTGGTTTCATGCCCTGTCTGTAGGGAGACCCCTGTCCCCTCACAGACCATAGCTGACTCTGTGGCTCCCTGCACCCTGAGCAGTGACATCCGTGTCGGCTGCTCTGCTGTTACTGGAAGCAGCAGAAGCCAGCGAGTTCTCCTCGGTCCTCCGGTTGACTCCAGTAAGAACCAGTCTCCAGGGTCTCCGCGGGTTTTCTGGATCCAAAGATGCCTTGGCCAACATGGGGCTCCTGCTCGTGTCTGGGCTGCAGCCTGAGAATGAGGCTAACTCTGACCATGTAGGCTGGTGCAACAGGGCTTCTCGCAGAGACACAGGTAGACGGGTAACTGGGACGAGAGCCTCAGCCTGACAGGAGCTTGTTCTTAGAGCACCGTCAAATGTTAAATAATCCCCCAGAATCCATTAATTCCTGAGGTATGTTCTGGTTCATAATAAGTCTACTCCCAATTGTACAGTCAGTTTTGCTGAAGTCTCAGAAAATGAAAACAATTTCTGATACCACTGAAGTACACCCTGGTCATCCGTGTGATCAAGGGAGCCGTGGAGCTGAGCTCCCTCACTGGAGATCAGGAGCAGGAGGCTTTCCAAGATGCGCCTTCAGCAGAGTCCGTGGACCATCCTGGCAGGCAGATCGTCCCCCAGGGTGTGAACCCTGCTCCTGAAGGGGCAGAGCAGAGAGCGTGAGGAGTGAGGGGCACCGGTGATACATCGAAGGAGGCAGGGAAGCCCAGGAGTGGTTCTCCTGACCCACAGGTGCTGGTTCTGTCCTGCCCTCCCCTCCTCTCGTCTCCACCCCATTGGAGCATTTCCTACTTCAGGGCTGGGTGGTCTGTGGACTGTCAGGAGCAGGGGCTCCCCAAGATGTGCCCTGTCTCTCTGCTTGTGACGCCCCCAATGAGTCCAGATACAAGGGATCTACGGCCTGTAGAAGGGTCAGCAGGGAAGCGGGGATCACCATAGCAGTGATGACAAGGGATTCCAGACCAAATCCCTGCCTTTGTGACCGATGACAGAGGTGAGAGACACTCAAGGGTTCAGCCCTGTTCCCTGCCCCCTGGTGGGTCCACACCCCTCCTGGATCACTCTGGACCCCAGCCTGGTGAGGAGGCTGGTCATCACTGTCACACAGCTCATCACTAACCACAGCCACAGGGAATCCCCGTGTGATGGGGATGTCTGATGAAAGCTGGCCCTCTGCTCCCGTGTCGACCCATCACTGCCCTGACCCTGACTGTGACGTCACCAGTGCCGGTTCAGGTCTCTCCTGTCACTTGTGCTATTAAATCCGGGCAGTCTCACCTCCTCATCCAGGTTCATCATTATGGGGTCCATGAAGATTGCCAGGAGAAATATCAATAACCTCAGATATGCAGATGACACCACCCTTATGGCAGAAAGTGAAGAGGAACTCAAAAGCCTCTTGATGAAAGTGAAAGTGGAGAGTGAAACAGTTGGCTTAAAGCTCAACATTCAGAAAACGAAGATCATGGCTTCTGGTCCCATCACTTCATGGGAAATAGATGGGGAAACAGTGGAAATAGTGGCAGACTTTATTTTTGGGGGCTCCAAAATCACTGCAGATGGTGACTGCAGCCATGATAAAAGACGCTTACTCCTTGGAAGGAAAGTTATGACCAACCTAGGTAGCATATTGAAAAGCAGCAACATTACTTTGCCAACAAAGGTCCGTCTAGTCAAGGCTATGGTTTTTCCAGTGGTCATGTATGGATGTGAGAGTTGGACTGTGAAGAAAGCTGAGCACCGAATAATTGATGCTTTTGAACTGTGGTGTTGGAGAAGACTCTTGAGAGTCCCTTGGACTGCAAGGAGATCCAACCAGTGCATTCTGAAGGGGATCAGTCCTGGGTGTTCTTTGGAGGGAATGATGCTGAAGCTGAAACTCCAGTACTTCGGCCACCTCATGCAAAGCATTGACTCATTGGAAAAGACTCTGATGCTGGGAGGGATTGGGGGCTGGAGGAGAAGGGGATGACAGAGGATGAGATGGCTGGATGGCATAACTGACTCGATGGATGTGAGTCTGAGTGAACTCCGGGAGTTGGTAATGGACAGGGAGGCCTGGCGTGCTGTGATTCATGGGGTCGCAAAGAGTCAGACACGACTGAGCGACTGAACTGAACTGAACTGAAGTTTTCTCTTTCTCTCTGGTCTCCAAATACAAGAAGAATGCCCATGTGCCCAGACACACAGGGTCCCTCACAGGTACTGAGCAGGATGTCAAGGAAGCAGAAGTCCAGCATCTGTGCTCTGGAGCCCCGGGGGGCCTCTCCCACCCCCCCCCCCACACGACCCTCTCCTGCTCCAGGCTTTGTGCTCTGCCCTGAACCCTGACCCTTAGGTAAGCTGGGTGCCTCCCTTTCACCGGGGATTGCTGTCTGAAGAGCCCTCCTCTCCAGACACTGGGAGAGCCTCCCCATTAGGATGAGGCTCTCAGACTCCTCACTTGCTCATTTCCTCCTCTTTTGCCTCATATTCTCTCCCCCTTTTCCCACCGTGCTTCCTAGTTTGAGATGTTATTGGATAACTGTCGCTATTTTGGACACAGACCTTATAAACCCACCTCCATTAAATCTATGGATTCTAACAATCGAAAGTTAGAACATTAGACTTCACTATGTCCAATGAAGATCAGGTAACTGTCATAAGGGTTTCTCAACCAGAGATGAAACAGGAGCCCAGACAAGGATGAGATTCCCATTTATAGGCATAATCTTTTATATCAAACATTTATTATAGAAAGATTATAAAATTAGACTAAAAACATCTTTAAATATCTGAGTCAAAAAGACGTACTGTGAGCACGATGCTGCTGCTGCTGCTAAGTCGCATCAGTCGAGTCCGACTTTGTACGACCCCATAGATGGCAGCCTACCGGGCTCTGCTGTCCCTGGGATTCTCCAGGCAAGAACACTGGAGTGGGTTGCAATTTCCTTCTCCAATGCATCAAAGTGAAAAGTGAAAGTAAAGTCACTCAGTCGTGTCCCACTGTTTTTGACCCCATGGACTGCAATCCACCAGGCTCCTCTGTCCATGGGATTTTCCAGGCAAGAGTACTGGAGTGGGGTGCCATTGCCTTCTTTGACTGTGAGCACCATGATCAAGGGTAAATGAGAACCCCCGGAAGTGACCAAGAAGAGATTTGTTGTACCCGAGAACCTCCTATCTCTTTGCAAAGAGAGAAAAAAGAACAGAGCCATGCAGTCTGGGCTGGGAAGGTCCCGGGAGGCCCTGCAAATTCAACCTTGACTACCTATCAAGCTGGGAAAGAAGCTCAGATAGAATCCTGACCAGGCACCAGCCACAGGCATGCTGGGAGTTTGAACCCTGGAAGCTCAGGTTCGGGTGGTTGTGTTCTGGCAGGGAACCCACGAGCTAGGCGGAGCAAACTCAGACATCAGGGAATCCTGAAATTCATTAGTGTATCAACATATCATTCAGGGGTCTGAGGTCATTAGGTACCTGGAAAAGTCAATGACCAGGTCCAAACTAGACGAAAGCGACTCATTCTACTGCCTTGGGCAGTGACATCAGGAAGACCCAGCTGCAAGTGTGAGAAAGCCCTTCCAGGAGGCTGTGGTGTGAAGTGAGGGAGAAGGAGGTCTGAGTCCAGCAGGGGGCGCGGTGGGTCTGTCCAGAGAACCCAGGCCAGGCAGGCTGGCACCTTCCTCCTTGGCTCTTGCCCACGTGGGCAGCAGGGTCCTCACTGGAGGGTGATGTCCTGCACCTGGGCCCCCAGGGGACACGGCAGCTCTCAGCTCAGAGCCACAGGCTTGCCTCTCAGTTCCTGCTGCTCTGTCGTGGGGTCAGTGCCCAGACCCGACATCCAACCAAGGACAGAGGGACGGTCATACAACAAAAATGAACTTCCTTCAGGAACCTCGACCTCCAGGGGTACCTGGACAGGAGATGAGAGACCCCTGCAGAGGCTGCCCCATTGCCCACAGAACACCCGGGTGTTCCCAGTGCAAGAGGGATGCAGGCAAGGACCCTCTGTCACCATCTGTGTCATTTAAAAACGTTCCCTGGTGTGTTATTTGGCAATTTCAACATTTTGAATTGAAATATGGAAACTGATATCGTGTTTGTTTTTGTGGCTCCCTTACTGGTTCCTTCCCGTTTTATTAATACTTTATGTTAACACTTGTAACATGAAATATATGAAATCAGAAGTTCAGCCAAACTGTCATCAATATGTTCATATAATAAGAAAAGAATTCAGTAGGAATATATATTTTGCACCTCTATGAGCTGAGGTTCTCAAACACCTCTGACAAAAATCATGTGATATCATGTGAATTTTATTAAACAGCTACTTTAGCAGCAAATCTAACATGAATACAAATAAGAATAGTATTTACATTTTTATGTCAAAGAAACAAGAATGAACAAGACTTTCCCGTCTCTTCCACACACGTTAACTTGAGGTGTCTGAGCT
Organism: Bubalus bubalis; assembly: GCF_019923935.1. Lineage (NCBI taxonomy): Eukaryota > Metazoa > Chordata > Mammalia > Artiodactyla > Bovidae > Bubalus > Bubalus bubalis. Next base: position 2,094,202 of record NC_059173.1, read on the forward strand.
CCTTCTCCTCCTCATTGCCCCCACACCCCTCCTCCGTCCCAGGTCCATCAGCTCCACCCAGAACCACAGGGAAGGGAGTTTTACAAGGTCCATGGTGGTCACCACACCTACCTGTTCACACACTGTGTTTTTCTATTTCTGAAGATGAGACATGTGTCCCAACTTTGTTGTGACTGAACTTGCCAGCTGTCATAATTGCATGATGAGATGGTGACCTTTCCCCGTGAAACCCGCAGTTCTATTGAAGGTACTCCACGTGGGTCATGGCTTTTTACAGCACAAGACGCTGTCACCCTAAGCCTGCCCATGCGGCTCCGCGTGTCACTCCCCACCTGCCATCCTGGTCTCCCCACCGCTGGGACTAGAGACAGTTTAAAAGAGTGCTTCAAGGGCCACCCCTCACGCTTCACAGCAGACACGGGCTCCGGGATTTCCTGCTCGGCTCAGGGCTGGAGAGGAGGATGGACAGCACCGCACAGCCGGGACTCAGGGTTCCCTGAGGAGACAGAGAGTATTCTAAAGACGGGCTCAGGTGCGGGAAAGGCTGAATTATTGGGCCAAAGAGGAAGACTTAGGAGAACAAAATGGCAACCCACCCCAGGATTCTTGCCTAGAGAATCCCGTGGACAGAGGAGCCTGTCCATGGGGTCACACAGAGTCGGGCGTGACTGAAGCGACTTAGCATGCGTGCGTGCATGCACCAGGAAAGGAAATGGCAACCCACTCCAGCGTTCTTGCCTGGAGAGTCCCAGGGATGGAGGAGCCTGGTGGGCTGCCGTCTGTGGGGTCGCACAGAGTCTGACATGACTGAAGCAACTTAGCAGCAGCAGCAATAACAACAGACCGACCTGGTCCCCTGAGCTGGCCCTGCTCCTGGGCTCAGCAGCCTGATTTGGACGTGACAGCAGGTGCTTCCTCTCAGGGGACAGACTCAGAGCCGTGGCCCCCAGGCCTCCTCCTGGGAGTGAAGCTGCACACGGGGGTGGAGCACCCAGAATTGGAGGGTGAAGGGGTCAGGTCGTCATCAGTCCCCACTGTCTTCCCAGAAACAGAGGATGGGAGGAGCCCCCAGAGCCCACTGCATGCACCCCTCCTGCTACCCTCATTCATGACTTTCCTCCCAATCCTGGGCCCCTCTCTTTCTACAGACCTATACTGTTGATCTCCATGGTCATGATCAAGTTCAGTCTGTCGGAAGATCATGGACATGTTTCCAAGTTTTTATGAAATTCACACTAACTTCCTTAGCCCCTCCTTGAACCTCTCTAACCCTTCCTTTCCGAGAAGTCTCAGGTCTCTGGTTCTCAGGTGTGACTACTACTCGTCCCCTCCCTGTTCCTCCCCAGGTTACCCTTGTTTCCCAGGGGATCCATGAACACCTCTAGTAGCCGATTTATTCCCTGAAATCTCACACTCCATCCTGTGTGCCCATCGAATGAGGAATCAGGAGGGGAGATAAACCCTGGTCCTGAGACCTGGAGATGATTCCTGACTGAGGAGTGTCTGTGCTCAGCTGCTGTGGGACTGATTTTATGCACAGTGAGCCCGGGAGAAGCTGCTGGGACCCTGGGCTAGGAAAGCAGACACTGTCCTGGGGCTCTGCCCCCGGGGCCATGACTGCTGCTCTGTCTGACCATGTCTATGGTCCCATCTGAGATTCCTGAAAACAGCTGATCTGCCTTGTCAGGTCCTGTGTCTCATCTCAGATCTGAGACTGACCAATGGCTCTGATAACTTAGCCTGCCCTGTTTCACAGAGAGAACGTCCTGCTACGACATAAAATCCCCCAGTGGAGATGCCATACATGTCAGAAAGTCTTTTAAATTATCTTATTTAAAGAACAGAGGCTACAAGGAAAATTATTTAGAAATAGTACCATGGGAATGCCAGAGTTGGACACAGCTTAGTGACTTAACAACAACATTTTCTTCAGTTAAATTTTAGGCATCTATTTTAAGTGAGGATCTTAGATTTATACTACTCCATGAACACATTTTGGTTCATTGAAAATGTCAAAATCACACATCCACTGTGTAACACTCACGTGCACTACAGGGTAAGCTACAGTTGGCTGCTGTTTTCCAACCAAACACATCCTGAAGGTATCATTTCAAGACCAGTTTTGGGAATGTTGACTCTAAGAGCTCTATCACCAGATCAGGATGTATGTTTGGCCAGGACACCAGCGGGTGTTTCAAGGCTTTTCCTGAGTGTCTGGAGGGGAGAGAGCAGAGACCAGCCCCCTGGTACTTTCTGATGCTTTCTGCTCAGGGTTCCCAGCTGTGACATTCAACCCCCAAGCCCCACGCATCCCTGCCCCAGATCACACACTGGTCTCCCTCAGGCACAGGAACCTGACCCAGGTGCCAGAGGTAATCAGAGCATTGTGGGGGTTGGAGGGTAGGACAGTCATTTGCATGAAAGGACCCTCCCCCTCTCAGGGTATGAAGAGGGGAAGCAGCGGTGTGGGGACGCTCTGCTCAGCTGTGGGGCCACAGACGGCAGGATGCCCTGACATGTCCACCATGGCCTGGTCCCCTCTGCTCCTCACCCTGTTCGCTCTCTGCACAGGTGACTGGATGTGGGGACAGGGGATGGGCCCTGGGAAGACTCACAGGCTCTGCTCCCTGCTCTCACGTCTGGACTCCCGAGTCACCATCTCTGTCTCTCCTCCTTCCAAGATCCTGGGCCCAGGCTGTGCTGACTCAGCCGCCCTCCATGTCTGGGTCCCTGGGCCAGAGGGTCACCATCACCTGCTCTGGAAGCAGCAGCAACGTTGGAACTGGCAATTATGTTGGCTGGTACCAAATGATCCCAGGATCGGCCCCCAGAACCCTCATCTACCGTGCTACCAGTCGACTCTTGGGGGTCCCCGACCGATTCTCCGGCTCCAGGTCTGGCAACACAGCAACTCTGGCCCTCAGCTCGCTCCAGCCTGAGGACGAGGCTGATTACTACTGTGTATCTTACGACAGCAGTATCAGTGGTGCCACAGTGCTCCAGGCCAGGGGGGAAATGAGACAAAAACCTGCTCTTCTCTCAGAGTCGGGGCTCTGGGGGCAGAAACATCCTCTGCAAAGGCAGCTGTTTCATTTGTCTGTTTGGCCTCAGACTGGGTCCAGAATCACACCAGGGAACTTGGTCCAGAAAAATCTGTTCACATCTTTCTTCATTCACCCCTTCTCCAGCTTTCCTTGGCAGCAACACATTGTCTGATTTTCTCCACTTTAGCAGAAATCCCCGGTGCCAAGGGCAGGTGCCCTGGGGTCAGAGTCCATGGTGGGTCAGGTCAGAACCAGAGAAACACAGTAGAGTTCTGTCTGATTCTGGACTCATCAAGCATCCAGTAGGTGTCCTGGTCCCAACAGCTCTCATTCTCTCTGATACTAGTAGTGGACCCTTGGGGATCCCTGCTCCATTTCAGATCTCGGGGTCTCTGCTCATTTTCCAGGTCTCAAATCTGGAGTTCGGGCTCCTTGGCCATCACTGGGCTGAGATGATGCTCAGGCTGCTGCTCCCGCCTTCCTGTGACAGCCTTTCAGGCTCACCTAGAGCTCCAGGATTGCGGAACTAGACCAGTTATGGTATGGACTCTTCTCCCTCTGGTGAGATGGGGCCACCCAGCGGCTTCCTGCTCAGCATCTGGCTGGACCTGCTGCTGCTATTACCCTGACTCCAGGTCATCGGGGGTTCTGCCTGGACATGGAGCCTTCTCCTGTCCCCTCCATCCTTAAAGTCCCTCCAGCAGGCCATTCCCAGGAGAAGGTCTCAAAGGAAACAGGAAGTTCATGTCCCCATCACTAGGGACACAGTGTCTCTTTGCCCTGAAGCTCGGGGGCTGAGGTTGGGGTCTGACTGAGGTCATCTCAGACCTGAACTCTGACTGGGGAGCCTTTAATCTCCATCACTGGGGCATCTGCCCATTCCCAGGAGTTTCTAGAGTTCTGACCCCTCTCATTGGCCCTCAATATGAACGCCTGGGCATTTTCTTCACAGGGGAGATTTCTTCGGTTACTGCTGCACCAACAGGGGAGCATCTGAGGTGCACCTTACATTTGGGTCCTTTGGAACTACTGCCTCTCCATGGCCCTCACTGCTAAGATCCACCATTGATTCTTCCTGTTCAATATCTTTGTCTAACGCTTGCCACATGATGTTTAATTATTGTTATGGAGATTAAATTCACTCTGCTCCTGCTTTGTGGAGTTTCCACAAATTATTGTCACCAGATACCACTATAAGAATAGTTGGTGCTTTTACAATATCACATACTAAGGTCTTGATACATTGATGACTTTTTTCTAAAAATGAAAAACAAAACAAAACAAAAACAAGACGTGTTCATGGCTTTCCTTCCCCCATAAGTAGTGGATGCAGTCTGGGGCCATTCCGGTTCCGTAGATGGTCAACATGTCCTAGGTCACCCTTGGTGTGGTCATCTTCCGGCCCATGGGCTGCAGACACCACCTCACATTCCCACCTGCCCATTGCTCATCACCTGCCCCACAAACAGGAAAACCAGCACTCATCATAACAGGATCTGTTCTGTCTAGGCTCTCCCACAGGATTATGAGAAGTAATGCTAGAAAACCTGTTGTTTTCCAGTTACTAAAAGTGAAGAAGCAAGAAGGATACATTCAAAAATTCAATTCATGATAGTATCAAAAAATAAAATGCTTAGGAATATGATTAACCCAGTATGTGAGAGGCTTATAAACTGAAAACAAGAAAACATTGTTGAGAAATTCACACTGTTGTAAATAAGTGAAAGGAGCCCCGAGATTACGGGTGGTACAACCTCATACTGTGAAGGTGACCTCAGTCCTGCCAGATTGACCTACATGTTCGTGGCTGTTACCAAGTCCAAGCTCACTCCACTCACCTCACGACAGGCCAATGAATCCAAGAGGAAAGGAATACGACTTTATTCGGAAAGTCAGCTGACAGAGAAGTTGGCAGACTAACGTCTCAAAATGACCATGCTCTATGGGGTCTGGATGCTAGCTGCTTTTAGGGATGAGAGATGGGGGAAGTGAGGACACAAAGTGAAAAAGACCATTGAACTCTTGCAATGATTCCCTAGAATGGCAACCTCAGGCAGGGGGATACGTTATTTCCTTCTTTCTTACAGTCATTCACAGGTGGGCAGGGTCAGACCATCTCCCTGTGAGCTACCCAAAGGTACTTGGTTTAAGGCTCAGGCAGAGGGAGTAGGGTTCTCTGAAGCAGGCTACTATGTATGATGATGATAACAAACGTGACAGAAACAAGGGTTAAATTCACAGAAACAGCTCCAGCATGGATCAGAATTAACCCTGTATAATTCTGTGAAATTTTACTTCAGAACCACCTAGTTTCTGTCAGGTTTTACCTCAGAACCCCCTAATTTCTGTCTGATTTTACCATGGAACCACCAAGTTTCTGTCAGATTTTACCTAAGGAGAACCTAGTTTATGTCAGATTTTACTACAGAATCCTTTAGTTTCTCCCAGATTTTACTTCAGAGACTCCCTAGTTTCTCTCAGATTTCATGTCAGAACCCCTTAGTTTCTGTCAGATTGTACCAAAGGAGTCTCTAGTTTCTCTCAGATTATAGCTCTGTATTGCTTAGTTTCTATCAGATCTTACCTCTGGAGCCTGTAATTCTGTCAGATTTTACCTCAGAACCACCTAGTTCCTGTCAGATTTTAGCACAGAATCCCCTAGGTTCTGTCTGATTTTACCATGGAGCCATCTAATTTCTGTCAGAGTTTACCACACAACCCCTTAGTTTCTGTCAGATTTTAACCTCAGTTCAGTTCAGTCGCTCAGTCCTGTGATCCCAGACATTTTGTGATCCCATGGACTGCATCATGCCAGGCTTCCCTGTCCATCACCAACTCCTGAAGCTTGCTCAGAGTCATGCCCAGTGAGCCGATGATACCATCCAACCACCTAATCCTCTGTCATCCCCTACTCCTTCTCATAAGCCCCTATACTATGTCAGATTTACCTAAGGAAAACCTAGTTTCTTTCAGATTTTACCACAGAACCCCTCAGTTTCTGTCAGTGTTTACCCCAGAATCCCCCTAGTTTCTCACAGATTTTACCTCAGGAGCCCCTAGTTTCTGTCAGATTTTACCACAGAACCAACCTAGTTTCTGTCAGATTTTACCCTAGAAGCCCCTAGCTTCTGTCAGATTTTCCATCAGAAGCCTCGAATTTCTGTCACATTTTACCTTAGTACCCTGGTGGGGGCCAGAGTGAGGCACTCCGCCCGTGGCAAAGGTCATGAGAAAGGAGGCTCGACATATGCAAAGGCGGGATCGAGCCTCAGGAGTCCCCCTGGAAATCCTCGAGCATCTACCCCCAAAACCAGAGCCTGCCTGCTTTACTACTTTGTGCTCTCACCTACACCTCTGACTTTACGGGGGGCTGTCCCCCACCACCTCTTTCGGAGAAGGAGTTAACCTAGAGCTCCAGTTAATAAAAACTCCTGGGGGTGACAAGAGTGTTTTAACCTACAAACTCCTCTGAAGGTTCTCTAGCCTGCCTGACAGGCTTGTCCGGCCACATGTGATTGCTCACAGCCTCCCAACCGTGAGAGGCACGAGATGCTTTAAACCTTCTAAAAACAGGTTCCTTAGAAAAGTTAGGAAACTATTAGTATAAGTATACTGGGCTGATTAGAAATTGTATTGGTGAAGGGTTTTTCATTTGTTGAGCCAATGTTTGTTGCTAAGTCTCCATATCCCCTGCCCTTACACACATTAATGAATATATAGAAGAAATAAGTATTAACCTTTGATATAAATCACGTTAGACCTTAGGCTAAGTAAATTCTTTCCTTAACTAAAACCCACTATACCCTCACCCTATAGGAATGTAACTTTATTTGGGTGGCGTCTGTTTTAAGAATAATCACCCCTGGAGAAATAAGTGTCCTGGTTGACTGACCGCTGTCACAAGGAGAGGGTCATAAATTGTCAGCAGGCCCCCTGGCCAGAAGATGATGTAACACCCCTAAGACCTCTGTATACATTTGTATGAAGCACCTGACTTTGATAAAAGTCAGGACTGCTGACCCCGCGTGACTTTTGCATAACATCTCAGTGTATAAAAGTAGACCATGGAAAATAAAGAATTGGGATCAGTTCCTCGAAAGACTGATCTCCTCATGTCACTCTCTCACTCTAGCTGAGTCTCCATCTGGAGCGCGGAACACTCCATGCTTACTAATTATGCCTGGGCTTATAAGATCTGACCGGGGAGGCCTCAGTGTCTCCTCTCCTTCGGGAGAACGGAAGGACGCCTGCGGCCTACGTAAGTGGTGCAAGCTTCTTGTCTTGAAGTTTTATTGGTCTCCCGCATAAACCAAGCTACTCAGCCTCTTTTCTCCACGGAATTTTCCTACTGAGCTATCCTCATTCTATTACTCTTTACATCTTTAATTAATATCTAATTGAAGCTATTGTATCCTGATCCTCGCCGACGCCATCCCCGCTTCCAATATCCTGGATCAGCCGGGGCTGGACCCCAGCAGTACCCCCTGGTTTCTGTCAGTTTTTACCTCAGAAGCCTCCAGTTTCTGTAGCATGTTACCTCCATACCCCCTGATTTCTGTCAGATTTTACCTAAGAACCCCCTAGTTTCTGTCACATTTTACCAAAAGAGTCCCTAGTTTGTCTCAGACTATACCTCAGTATCATCTAATTTCTATCAGATTTTACCTCTGGAGTATGTAATTCTGTCAGATTTTGCCTCAGAACCCCCTAGTTTTTGTCAGATTTTATGTCAGAAGCCCCTAGTTTATGTCAGATTTTACCACAAAATCTGTTGTATTCTGTCAGATTTACCTAAGGAGAACCTAGTTTCTCTCAGATTTTACCACAGAACCCCTTAGTCTCTGTCAAATCTTACCTCACAATCCCCCTACTTTCTCACAGACTTTACCTCAGGAGCCCCTATCTTCTGTCAAGTTTTACCTCAAAACCCCCTAGTTTCTGTCAGATTTTACCTCTGAACCCCCTAATTTCTATGAGATATCCCCCTCAGAATCCCTTGTTTCTGTCAGATTTTACACCAGAATCACCTAATTTCTATCAGATTTTACCACAAAATCCCCTAGTTTCTGCCAGATTTTACCTCAGAAGTCTATATTTTCTGTTAAATTTTACCTCAGTATCCCTTAGTTTCTGTCAAATTTCACCTCAGAACTGCCTAGTTTCTGTCAGATTTTACCACAGATCCCCTTTATTTCTGTCAGATTTTTACCACACAACCCCTAGCTTCTGTCAGATTTTACCTCAGAAGCTCATAGTTTCTGTCAGTTACCACCTCAGGAAACCCTAATTTCTCTCAGGTTCCATCTCAGAACCCCCTAGTTTCTGCCAGATTTAATCTCAGTAATACCTGGTTTCTGTCTGACTTTTCCTCAGACCACTACCCCCACCCTCGAGTTTCTGTCAGATTTTAACTCAGAACCCCTTAGTTTCTGTCAGATTTTACCTCTGAACACCCTAGTTTTTGACTTCACATTCCAGGATCTGGCTCGAGGTGAATCATCATACCATTGTGATTATCTGGATCATGAACATCTTTTTTGTACAGTTCTTCCATGTATTCCTGCCAGCTCTTCTTAATATCTTCTGCTACTGTTAGGTCCATACCATTTCTCTCCTTTATTGTGCCCACGTTTGGATGAAATGTGCCCTTGGTATCTCTAATTTTCTTGAAGAGATCTCTAGTCTTTACCATTCTATTGTTTTCCTCTATTTCTTTGCACTGATCACTGAGAAATTCTTTCTTATCTCTCCTTGCTATTCTTTGAAACTATGCATTCAAATGGGTATATCTTTCCTTTTCTGCTTTGTCTCTTGCTTCTATTCTTTTCACAGCTATTTGTAAGGCCTCCTCACACAACCATTTGCCTTTTTGCATTACTTTTTCTTGGGGATGATCTTGAGCCCTGCCTCCTGTACAATGTCACAAACATCCATCCATAGTTCTTCAGGCACTCTTGTATATCAGATCTAATCCCTTGAATCTATTTGTCACTTCCACTGTATAATCATAAGGGATTTGATTTAGGTCATAATTGAATGGTCTAGTGGTTTTCCCCAGTTTATTCCATTTAAGTCTGAATTTGGCAATAAGGAGTTCATGATTTGAGCCACAGTCAGCTTCCGGTCTTGTTTTTGCTGACTGTATAGAGCTTCTTGCTCTTTAGCTGCAAAGAATATACTCAATCTGATTACAGTATTGACCATCTGGTGATGTCTATGTGTGGAGGTTTCTCTTGTGTTGTTGGAAGAGTGTGTTTGCTATGACCAGTGCATTCTCTTGGAAAAACTTTATTAGCCCTTGCCCTGCTTCATTCTGTACTGAAAGGCCAAATTTGCCTGTTACTTCAGGTGTTTCTTGACTTCCTACTTTTGCATTCCAGTCCCCTATATTGAAAAGGACATCATTTTTGGGTGTTAGTTCTAGAAGGTCTTGTAGGTCTTCATAGAACCGTTCAACTTCAGCTTCTTCAGCATTACTGGTCAGGGCGTAGACTTGGATTACTGTGATATTGAGTGGTTTGCCTTGGAAATGAACAGATATCATTCTATCTGATTTCAAACAGCATTGATTATATTATTACTAAACTTAAAAGAAAATATGCCATCATAAGCTGGGGGAACAATAAATGATTTAGCAATCATGCCAGCTAAGGCAGCTGACACTGCAAATTGCCAAAATGTATCTCCACACCAGCCATCCATCTTGAAAGACTGGAAGCGACCGTTGGGCCTAAACCTCATGTCAGTGTCTTTATTCTCAGAATTTGTAGATCATAAATGAAATATTTAAGAAAGTCCTTTCCCCACCTCTTCACGAATGCTTCTTGTATCACTGGAAATCCTTAAAAGAGTTGAATCATAGACTCTGGATTTATCTAAGCAAATCTATTTAACTGGAATTTGAACTTCATCTTCAATAAATCAAACAATTCTGGGCATTAATAGGTAGTTCCTTAAATGGCCTTGCTTTTCATATCTGTGTGTTCCATATGGAGGGTCTTACATTTAAGTCCATTTATTTAAGAGTTCTTGGTTTACTGGGAAATGAGTTATAAGCTCACCATCTAACTAGTATGCAACTTCAACTCTGATTTCCATAAATATGTCCAAAATATCAAAATTTTTGACTACCAATGCAGTAAATCCATTAATCATATGAGCATATTTAATCAAAACAAGTTCCAACCAGGCACATCGTCTTTCCCTTCCTGTAGTTACACCAAACTCTCTATCCCTTGTTTGTAATAATTCTCCAATTGCATTGTCTTGCTCTGTAGGAAAGGGACCAATCCCAACTCTAGTTGTATAAACTTTCACAACTCCATACACTTCTCCACATTTTAAGGGGGCATACCCAAGCCAGTACAAACACCTCCAACTGTACAGTTCAAAGAGGTTATGAAAGGATAACTTTCAAAATCAGTATCTAGCAGTGCTGCATTTGTACCTTCTACCCAGATTTTCTTTGATGGTCTTTCTTTGAAAGCTCGATATAGGAAATAAACTCCATATATCTAGCAGTTGGTTTCACCCTTTCCATATAACCCTCGAGTGTTTGGAATTCATCTTCAATGTCTATTTCCGAAGTGGGGTATATAGATTTGTAGTGGTTAGCCAGAACTTGGAACCTCTCAGAAAAGCCATCAAAGTCAGAAATAAGATGGCATATCCTAAGTCCAGTCTGGTCCCTTTGGGAAGAATGAACAGGGCAAATGCCCTTTTTGTGGTACCCAAATTTTTTCCTGCTTGTTCCCCTCTCTGTTGTTCCTGGATACCATCAGCTGTTTGATGACAATCAAGCACAATATGAGCTCTGTCAGGTATGAGAAGGCTTATCCAGCCTTACAGACCTTCTCCCTTTTGAATATTTTTTTCTGCTTTCTCACACAATCCAGCTAGATGAATTACCACATCATTTCCAATGAATGCAGTAACATTCAGGCTCCACTGGGAGCCTGAGTTGTTCCACTGGGTAAAAGACGAAAGTCACCCTCCACAGAATCTGCAGCTGTTCAGGCAGCATTACTTTCTCCCCGGCGGTGGCACATAGTGTTGGTGCCCTGCACCAGCAGATCCAGCACCTTCCCCTTGCCTTCGTGGTCCCAGTGCCCACCAAGCACCAGGCTCGCCAGGTTCCCCCCAGGCTGCTCCCTGGGGCAGCCTCAGTCGTCTTGGACAAGAAGGATGCCCCTAGGTTGGTCTTGGCAAACGCCCAGGCTCCAGAGACACGAGAAGAGGCCGAAGGGGTCGGGGGCAGCTGGGAGTGTGTGAACTGGATTGCTCTGTAAATTTATGTTTGAGAGTCTTAATATAAAATATAACATATATTCAAAAAATAACATTTGGTAACACTGTCAATGTCTTAATCTGATATTAGGATTTTTCTACTTTTCTAATCTTCCATTTCGTCAAGAGGACTTGGATCAATGTTTAACGACCGTGGTCTGTAATGTCCCCTTCTACTGGTTTGGTTGTCTGGTTGTTTTTTACACTTTATTGGTTGATTGACTGATGGCTGTGCGGGGTCTCCACTGTTCCTGGGCTCTGGTTGTGGGGCGGCGCGGCCGCTCTTCACTGCAGTGCACTGGGTTCTCATTGGGGCGGATTCTCTTGCTGCAGGGCACCAGCTCCGGGGGATGGAGCTTCAGCAGTTCGGCTTTCCTGTGAGTTGCTCTGCAGAATGCGGGAGCTTCCTGCATCTGGCACTGCAACCATGTCCCCTCCATCGACAGGCAGATCCTTAAACACAGGAAAACAAGGGAAGTCCTATAAATTCCCCTCTTATGTGCTTTATTTATGGGTTGTATGTAAAACACTTTAACTGCTTTCTCAGAGAACCACAAGTTTTACATCTTTTTCAATGCTTAAACAAATACAAATCCAACGTATGGGAAGCATATAACTCCTAAAGTTTGCTAGATATTTATACTAAATAAGGATACATTATGTCTTTTTGTGGAGTAAGTTCATGACAAAATAGTCTGTTTCTTCTAAGCATCTTCACTGTTTACTTATTTTCTCTACTAGAACAAATGTACCTTCTTAGAACACTGAACTTCATTCCCTTTTTCTGCAAATTTTTCCTACATGTTACCACCAGGGGGCGCTGTGGGACTGCCCTGGGGTCCCTGCACAGCTGCTCAGGGAGCATTACTTCCTCCAGGAGCTGGGCTGGGGGCAGAGCCTGTGCTCCTGGGGGGACCCAGCAGTGTGTCCTGTCTGAGTGCAGAGACTCGTGAGCAGGGACCTCTGTGGTCTTGGCAGGTGCTTCCTCCAGGGGCTCCCAAGAGGGAACTCCCCTCCACACCCTGTGTCTGGGCTGTGAGCTGAGCTCCAGCATCAGGGCTGAGATGGGCTGGACGGGCCCTGGGTGGACCCCTATTTGCATGGCAGCCCCTCCTCTGGCAGAGTCAGGGGGAGAAAAGGAGGCCTGGGGCAGCCCAGCCTCACTGTGGGGACCAGGGTCCTGTGAACACCATGGCCTGCACTCCTCTCCTCTCGTGTTCCTCTCTCACTGTTCAGGTAGGGCCGGGCCCCAGGCCAGAGCTCAGTTCCCAGCCTCATCAGCCCCTGGGGTGCAGACTCTGGGAACCATTCCTGCAGTTCCTGCCCCGTATCCCCTGTGTCTGTGTCTGCAGATTCCCTCTCCCAGCCTGTGCTGACTCAGCCGGCATCCCCATCTGCGTCTCCAGGAGCAACAGCCAGACTCACCGGCACCCTGAGCAGTGGGTACAGTGTTGGTGGCTACCAAATGTCCTGTTTCCAGCAGAAGCCAGGGGGCCCTCCCCGGTCCCTCCTGATGTTCAAGTCAGACTCAGATAAGCCCCAGGGCTCCGGGGTCCCCAGTCACTTCTCTGGATCCAAGGCTGGCTCGGCCAACACAGGGCTCCTGCTCATCTCTGGGCTGCAGACTCAGGATGAGGCTGATTAGAACTGCTACTGTCCCCAAAACACTGGTATTTACCAGGTGCTTCAGACTGTACAAGGCTGAACAGGCACTGCGCCCCTGTGTCCTCCCTGCTGTGGCCATCACTGCCGTTCCGCTCTAGCTCTGGTTAACCTCCTGTGGTCACTTCTGAGTTTCCTGTCATGTACTGCCCCTCATCTCAGATCTGAGACCTACCCATGGCTCTGATCACTCAGACTGCCGTGTTTTGACACACATCTTCCTCGGTTCAGTTCAGTTCAGTCGCTCAGTTGTGCCCGACTCTTTGCGACCCCATGAACTGCAGCATGCCAGGCCTCCCTGTCCATCACCAATTCCTGGAGTTTACTCAAACTCGTGTTCATTGAGTTGGTGATGCAATCCAACCATCTCATCCTCTGTCCTCCCCTTCTCCTCCCACCTTCAATCTTGCCCAGCATCAGGGTCTTTTCCAAATGAGTCAGCTCTTCACGTCAGGTGGCCAAAGGATTGGAGTTTCAGCTTCAGCATCAGTCCCTCCAATGAACACTCAAGACTGATCTCCTTTAGGATGGACTGGTTGGATCTCCTTACAGTCCAAGGGACTTTCGAAAGTCTCCTCCAACACCACAGCTCAAAAGCATCAATTCTTTGGTGCTCAGCTTTCTTTATAGTCCAACACTGACATTCATAAATGACTACCAGAAAAACTATAGCCTTGACTAAATGGACCTTTGTTGGCAAAGTAATGTCTCTGCTTTTTCATATGCTGTCTAGGTTGGTCATAACTTTCCTTCCAAAGAGTAAGCCTCTTTTAATTTCATGGCTGCAGTCACCATCTGTAGTGAATGTTGGAACCCAAAAAAATAAAGTCTGTCATTGTTTCCCCATCTACTTGCCATGAAGTGATGGGACCAGATGCCATGAGCTTAGTTTTCTGAATGTTGAGCTTTAAGCCAACTTTTTCACTCTCTCTTTCACTTTCATCAGAGGCTTTTGAGTTCCTCTTCACTTTCTGCCATAAGGGTGGTGTCATCTGTATATCTCAGGTTATTGATATTTCTCCTGGCAATCTTGATTCCAGCTTGTGCTTCCTCCAGCCCAGCGATTCTCATGATGTACTCTGCATATAAGTTAAATAACCAGCTGACAATATACAGCCTTGACGTACTCATTTCCCTATTTGGAACCAGTCTGTTGTTCCATGTCCAGTTCTAACTGTTGCTTCCTGACCTGCATATAGGTTTCTCAAGAGGCAGGTCAGGTGGTCTGGTATTCCCATCTCCTTCAGCATTTCCTACAGTTTATTGTGATCCACACAGTCAAAGGCTTTGGCATAGTCAAAAAAGCAGAAATAAGATGTTTTTCTGGAAGTCTCTTGCTTTTTCCATGATCCAGTGGATGTTGGCGATTTGATCTCTGGTTCCTCTGCCTGTTCTAAAACCAGCTTGAACATCTGCAAGTTCACAGTTCACATATTGCTGAAACCTGGCTTGGAGAATTTTGAGCATTACTTTACTGGCGTGTGAGATGAATGCAATTGTGCGGTAGTTTGAGCATTCTTTGGCACTGCCTTTCTTTGGGATTGGAATGAAAACTGACCTTTTCCAGTCCTGTGGCCACTGCTGAGTTTTCCAAATTTGCTGGCATACCGAGTGCAGCACTTTCACAGCATCATCTTTTAGGATTTGAAATAGCGCAACTGGAATTCCATCACCTCCACTAGCTTTATTCGTAGTGATGCTTCCTAAGGCCCACTTGACTTCACATTCAAGGATGTCTGGCTCTGGGTAAGTGATCACACCATCGTGATTATCTGGGATGTGAAGATATTTTTTGTATAGTTCTTCTGTGTATTCTTGCCTCTTCTTAATATCTTCTGCTTCTGATAGGTCCATACCATTTCTGTCCTTTATCGAGCCCATCTTTGCATGAACTGTTCCCTTGGTAGCTCTAATTTTCTTGAAGAGATCTCGTCTTTCCCATTCTATTGTTTTCCTCTATTTCTTTGCATTGATCACTGAGGAAGGTTTTCTTAGGTCTCCTTGCTATTCTTTGGAACTCTGCATTCAAATGGAGATATCTTCCCTTTTCTCCTTTTCTTTTGGCTTCTCTTCTTTTCACAGTTATTTGTAAGGCCTCCTCTGGCAGCCATTTTGCTTTCTTGCATTTCTTTTTCTTGGGGATAGTCCTGATTCCTGTCTCCTGTATAATATCATGAGCCTCTGTCCATAGTTCAGGCACTCTGTCTATCAGATCTAGTCCCTTAAATCTAATTCTCACTTCCACTCTATAATCATAAGGGATTTGATTTAGGTCATACCTGAATGGTCTAGTGGTTTTCCCTACTTTCTTCAATTTAAGTCTGAATTTGGCAATAAGGAGTTCATGATCTGAGCCACAGTCAGCTCCCGGTCTTGTTTTTGCTGAGTGTATAGAGCTTCTCCATCTTTGGCTCAAAGAATATAATCAATCTGATTTCGGTATTGACCATCTGGTGATGTCCATGTGTAGAGTCTTCTCTTGTGTTGTTGGAAGAGGGTGTTTGCTATGACCAGTGTGTTCTCTTGGAAAAACTCTATGAACCTTTGCCCTGCTTCATTCTGTACTCCAAGGCTAAATTTGCCTGTTACTCCACGTGTTTCTTGCCTTCACACTTTTGCATTCCAGTCCTCTATAATGAAAAGGATATCTCTTTTGGGTGTTAGTTCTAAAAGGTCTTGTAGGTCTTCACATCTTCCTAATCAGAAATCAAAATCCCCCAGTGGATATGCTATAAGTGGCAGAAAGAGGCTGGTTCCTGCTCTGCTTCACTCAGACTCCTAAATATTAATAATGCAAATATCTGTGTAAAAATCAAGTTTTACTTCTTAAGAAAAAATTTCAAAAGATCTGTCTTGTGTCATTTATTTAATATTTTCTTAATAAAACCTTACAAAGAATTATATTTCAGATATGTAACTCTTATCAATGAAAAATTGAAATAAACATAGATTGTCCTTCAGTTAAATTTCATGCATGTATTTAAAGCAACGACCTTAAAATTTTCACTAATCCATTAACATATTTTCATACATTTACTGTCTCAGGGAATTCCCAGGTGGTCCAGTGGCTAAGACTCCATGTTCCCAGTGCAGTCAGCCTGGTTTCATCCTTGGTCTGGGAACTAGATCCCACAAGCCACAACTAAGACAGCACCCAGATAATGAATAAATAAATATTTTTTAGGAATCTCACAGTCACACACCTACAGTGTACCACACACATTCAGTGCGGGGCAAACTATAGTAGGGCCTCTTCTCCAACCAAACTCCCTGAACTGTATCTTCTCGAACCCACTGCTTGGAACAATTCGTCCTAACAGCCACCACATATCACGCTCCCTGGGAACACATGCTGCTCAGAGCCCTTCAGAGTCTCAATAAAAACGGCCAGGAGCACCATCAGGCCTGCTCCCTGCAGCCTGTGCCCTGTGCCTGCAGGAGAGACGCCCAGGAGGGGTCACTTCATAAGACAGGACATGGGCATGGGGTCCAGAGTGTGGGAAGGTTTGCACATAGTAAAGATCCAGGCGTTTAGGAATCAAGGGTCCCACCCCAGGCCTCTCCCCCTGCACCTTCCCACCTCAACAGAAAAGAGCCCCCTCCTCCTCACGGCTGAGGGGACACAGAGAGGAAGCAGGGCTCCGGCCACCAGGGAGGGGACACACAGAGGAGGGACCCGCTATTCTGCCCAGAAGGGGATGGGCCTCCCCGGGGCCAGCACCGCCCTGACCTGATCCTGGTGCAAGAGGAACTTGTGCCCCAGAAGCCTTCTCAGTCCTGACCCTGAGGAGCCCAGGGAGCCAGGGACAGACTCAGCCTGAGGGGCCTGAGGGGAGCACACAGGGGGCCCTGAGGTCACAGCGGATACAGAGGAGGCCCCTGAACAGGCTCTGAGGCGGGGACAGCGCACAGAGCAGGGGCAGGAATTGTCCATGAGGGCTCTGGTCACCAGGTCACAGGAAGCGTGTCTGGGCCTGGACACCAGGGGGCACTCGAGGGCCATTCCTGAGGTGGTTAGTTGGGTGAGAGCTGGGCCCAGGCCCTGACCCTGCCTGGCAACCACTGCTCAGGGCTCCTGGATGGGACCTCCCACCCCTGGGCCCCAAGAGCCGCGCCCCAGTCCACACCCTGCCCCCCTCAGGCACAGGGACCTGACTCGGGGCCCAGGGAGGGGTCAGAGAGCTGGGCGTCATTTGAATGAAAGGCCCCGCCCCCTCTCAGGGTATGAAGAGGGGAAGGAGCAGTGTGGGGACGCTCTGCTCAGCTGTGGGGCCACAGACAGCAGGACGCCCTGACCATGTCCACCATGGCCTGGTCCCCTCTGCTCCTCACCCTGGTCGCTCTCTGCACAGGTGACTGGATGGGGGGACAGGGGAAGGGCCCTGGGAAGACTCACAGGCGCTGCTCCCTCCTCTCGTGTCTGGACCCCCAAGTCACCATCTCTGTCTCTCCCCATTCCAGGTTCCTGGGCCCAGGCTGTGCTGACTCAGCTGCCCTCCGTGTCCGGGTCCCTGGGCCAGAGGGTCTCCATCACCTGCACCGGAAGCAGCAGCTATGTTGGGCGTGGCAATCATGTGAGCTGGTACCAACTGATCCCAGGATTGGCCCCCAAAACCCTGATCTATAATCGTAACAAACGACCCTTGGGGGTCCCTGACCGATTCTCTGGCACCAAGTCTGGCAACACAGCCACCCTGACCATCACTTCGCTCCAGGCTGAGGACGAGGCTGATTATTACTGTGCGTCTGCTGACCTCAGTCTTAGTGGTCCCATAGTGCTCCAGGTCAAGGGGGAAGTGCGACAAAAACCTGCTGTCCTCTCAGAGTCGGGGCTCTGGGGGCAGAAACATCCTCTGCAAAGGCAGCCGCTTTATTTGATGTTTGGCCTAAGACTGTGCTCAGTCACACCACGGAACTTGGTCCAGAAAAATCTGATCACATGTTTCTTAATTCACCCCTTCTCCAGCTTTCCTTTGTAGCAAATCATTATCTGATTTTCTCAATTTGAGCAGAAATCCCCAGTGCCAGGGGCAGATGCCCTGGGGTCAGAGTTCATGATGGGTCGGGTCAGAACCAGAGGAACACAGTACAGTTCTGCCTGACTCTGGGTGCATCAATGCATCCAGTATGTGTCCTGGTCCCAGCAGCTCTCCTTCTCTCTGAGGCTAATAGTGGACACAGGGGGTCCCTGCTTGGTTCCCTGGCCTCTAGTCTGGCGTTCAGGCTCTTTGGCCATCACTGGGCTGAGCTGCGGCCCAGGATGCTGCTCCTGCCTTTCCTGTGACAGCCTCTCAGGATCACCCAGGGCTCCAGGCTCCTGGCCAGGCAACCTGGGAACCTCCTCCACTGGCCTTTGCCCGCGTGGGAAGCAGGGTGCTCCCTGGAGAGTGACTTTCCTGCACCTGGGCCCCAGGGAACAAGAGAGCTGTCAGCTGTGAGCAACAGTCTTGCCTCTTACTTCCGCTCCTCTATCCTGGGGGTCAGTGCCTAGACCTGAGGTCCAGGCTAGGATGGATGGGAAATTACACAACAAAAATATCAATAAACTTGACCTGCAGTGATAACTGGACAGAGGATAAGAGACCCAGGGGAGGGACTTTTTCCATGTCAACAACTTCGTCTCAAGAGCAGGGTCCTGGGGGCCCTCCTCCACGACCTGGACCCCTCCCTTTGTGTCCTCACTCCTGAACCAAGACTGTCCTTTAGGGGAAAGTGACGGGATGTGGGTTTGGAGGCCTTTGCCCTGCCTTGTGCTCCTGGCATCTGGGCACAGGGTGTGGGGCATCCATGGTTCCTGTCTCACCCTCCTTCAAGGTTGGTGCTGATGGTCTGTCCTTTATCAGTTCCTCTCCTCACCTATTTTTGTATTTTTCCCTACACAATCATCCATGCTTTGGAATAATAGGAAAAGGATTTAGTATGAACATTTTGTTTGATATGAGATGATTCTTACAAACACATGTTGAGAAATGAAAATAATCTTATGAATTTTATTAAATAGCTAAGTTATAAGAACATCTAATCTGAACACAAAACCATAATTTTACTTTACATTGATTAGCGTTATTTTTGTCCCTTAACTTTCCCAATTAATGGAGACATTAAGTCCTCCTGCACGAAATTACACGAATCCCATGGACAGAGGAGCTTCAGTCCATGGGGTTGCTAGGAGTTGGACACAACTGAGCGACTTCACTTTGACTTTTCACTTTCATGCATTGGAGAAGGAAATGGCAACCCACTCCAGTGTTCTTGCCTGAAGAATCCCAGGGACCGCGGAGCCTGGTGGGCTGCCGTCTCTGGGGTCGCACAGAGTCGGACACGACTGAAGCGACTTAGCAGCAGCACCAAATGAGTAGGTACCAGCAGCAAATGAGTATATACCAGCAATACTACAATCATGTCTAGGTGTTTCTATTTTTACATGGATTTTATTCTTGGTTCTAAATTTATTTTTTAATATGTCTTAATATAAAATATAACTTGTAGATGGTAAAAATAACATTCGGTATCAGTATCAAGTTCTTAAATTTTGAATTTTTTGTTAACTTTCTGATTAGAACATTTTGATCAATACTTAATGTTAGTGGCTTGTAATATTTCCTCTCATAAATTTTTCAGGTATATGTACAAATGTTTTAACTAATTCTCAAAAAACTAGGAAATAATTGCATCTTTTTCAATGTTTTTAAAAAGACATGCATACAATGCAATGTAGAACAATGTAGTGGCTCAAGTTTGTCACATATTTCAGGTGAGGAAATGCATGTTATGTCTTTTTGTGGAGTAATTCAATAGTAAGATTTGCATATTTTTCCAAGGAAATTAATCTTCTTGCTTGTTTTCTCTACTAGCTCAGCGATGCAGCTTCCTAGAAAAGTTTGCATTTTACCTCCTTAATTCTAGAGGTTTTTTTTTGCTTTTTGTTTTTATTTTCCACATGTGCCCAGCAGGCAGCGCTGTGGGACAGCCCTGGGGTCCATGCACCGCTGCTCAGGGAGCATCACTGACTCCTGGAGCTGGGCTGGGGGCGGCGTATGCACCCCTAGGGGCACTCAGCAGTGTCCTCTCTGGCTGCAGAGTCCCCTGTCATGTGGTCTCAGCAGGTGCTTCCTCCAGGGTCTCCCAAGAGGGAACTCCCTTCCACCCCCTGAGTCTAGGCTGTGAGCTGAGCTCCAGCATCCGGGCTGAGAGATGGGCTGGGCGGGTCCTGGGTGGACCCCTATTTGCATGGCAGCCCCTCCTCAGGCAGAGGCTGGGAGAGAAAAGAAGACCTGCGGCAGCCCAGCCCCACAGTGGGGACCAGGAAGCTGTGAGCACCATGGCCTGGACTCATCTCCTGCTCGTGTTCCTCTCTCTCTACACAGGTAGGCACAGGCCCCGGGCACCAGGGCTCAGTCCCAGCCTCATCAGCCCCTGGGGCACAGACTCTGGGAACCTTTCCTGCAGCTCCTGCCCCGTCTCCCCTGTGTCTGTGTCTGCAGGTTCCCTCTCCCAGCCTGTGCTGACTCAGCCGGTCACCCTCTCGGCATCTCTGGGAGCATCAGCCAGACTCTCCTGCACCCTGAGCAGTGGCTACAATGTGAGCAACTATAGCATATACTGGTATCAGCAGAAGGCAGGGAGCCCTCCCCGGTACCTCCTGAGGTTCAAGTCAGACTCAGATAAGCACCAGGGCTCCGGGGTCCCCAGCCGCTTCTCTGGATCCAAAGATGCCTCGACCAACGCAGGGCTCCTGCTCATCTCTGGGCTGCAGCCCGAGGACGAGGCCGACTACTACTGTGCTGTGTGGCATGGCGACACTAGCGCTTACACGGCTCCAGACCAGTGAGGCAGTGAGACAGAGGCCTCCCCACCCAGCCTGCTCGTGGCTCGGATGAAGCCTAGTTCGGGGGGTGACTTCCAACTGTCAGATGGTAGACAAGCAACCCATTTTCCTCACACCAGCAGATTTGATAATATTGTATCTTTTGCTTCAATTTAGCTTTTAGATTGCTAAGATACTCTTATCCAATGCCAGTTTTCTTGGGCAAACATTGCGTGTTCCGAGATAAAAACTTTTTGATGAAGACATTGGCTGAGCCCAGAAGAGGTGGTTTCAGGCCAGGCCCAGCTCAGGGTCAAGGGCTCAATAAGACAGGCTTCTGTGACTGTTTCACTTGGGATTTTGTGATATAAAAGTCAACATGCAGAAATGAATTGTATTTTGTAGTTCAGTAACGAACCTCCAGTTTCTGAAAATAAAACCACTAACATGTATGACACAATCAACAGAAAACACTTAAAGATAAATCTGAGGAAGATCAGAAGGCTGTGCGCTGAAAAGACAAACATGCAAGAGAAATCAAAGGCACGGTGAACAGTCACTCCTCATCTGTCGTTCAAAACACTGAGTGTCACTGAGATAAGTCATTAAAAGTAGCACAACATAACATTGTAAAGCAACTTGTTGTTCAGTTGCGAAGTCGTGTCTGACTCCATGGACTGCAGCACACCAGGCTTCCCTGTCCCTCACCATCCTGGAGTGTGCCCAAGTTCAAGTCCACTGGATCCGTGAGGCCACCCAACCATCTCAACGTCTGTCATCGCCTTCTCCTCCTGCCCTCAATCTTTCCTAGCAAAAGGTGTTTTCCAATGAGTCATAAATATAAAATTATGCTGAAAATTAATGAGAATGAATAGGGAAATGTTCAAGTCGACAATTATTTAAAATAGTATATAATTTTTAAATTATGTAAATTTAAAAGTAGTTCAAAAATGTGTTACTTTGGTCCCAGAAATAAAAAAAAAAACTTAAGATTTGACCGCATTTGTATGATAACAATAAACATTCAGCAAGAAAGATAAAAGAAAATTTGAGCAAGAGTGAAATATTTTCTTCCAGGAAAACAGTGAGTAGCCGGGCTGTGCAGTCCCTGCATTATTTACAGTGGTGCTTCCTTATACCTGTTTCCCTTGAGAAGTTGGAGGGGGTGTGAGCAGCGGGGACGGGGCGGAGCTCTTAGAGGTCAAAGGAAGGATGATGGTTCCTGACGCCACACAAGGGTCACTCTGCCTGCTCAGAGTCAGGCTCTGCAGCAGTGACGTGCCACCTGCCCCTCCCCGCTGAGCACAGAGTCCTGAGCGCAGTCTGCGCTGTCTCAGCCGGGCCCATTGTCCAGCTCAGTGCTCAGGGCCTCTAGTCCTGGAAAGAGCGGCAGAGCTGGCGGTGTGAGGTGTCCGGGAACCAACAGGTCCCAGCCAGAGACCCCAAACCACGATGCCTGCGGGTCCCCAGCCCTCAGGAGCCGCGATTGGTCCTTTGGCTCCAGACGCGGTCGCTCAGGTTCCTTGACGACTGGGGGCTCCTATCCTCGGATGAAAGAGGAGGAGGACAGGGCTGATCGTGATCCGGGCTGTGGACACAGGTGGTGCCACCACAGACACCTTCATCCGTGTCCTGGGAGCTGGGAGCAGAGTTAGCCGCACTCAGAAAGGTGGCTTCTGCTTCCCAAGCCTACAGGGAGTGAACACGTGGCAAATGTTTTATTTCACTTGGGAAAGAGGAGACCAGGAACTAGTACAGTGGGGTCACGGAGTATAAAAACAAAATGCTTATTATCCACTGGGAAAGGACCTCGAAGCAATCCGTGTGTGTGTGTGTGCGTGTGTAAGGCACTGCTTAATTTTTAATGAAGGAGAAAGCACCCCCGTCCTGCACGGTCGGGAGGCTGCTTCCACAGGGTCGTCACTGTCCTGACCTGACCCTGATAAAAGGAATATGTGTCCCAGACGCCCCCTCAGTCCTGATCCCTGAGCTGCCAAGCGCGCCGTGTACAGACTGACCCTGAGGGTCGGAGGAGAGCCCACAGACGGCCCTGAGGTCACAGGGGACACAGAACGGGCTCCTGGCCTGAAGGCAAGAAAGAGACAGCACAGAGCAGGTCAGCATCTTCCCTGAGGGCTCTGGTCGCCAGGTCACAGGATGTGTGTCTGGGCCAGGACACCAGGGGGCGCTCGGGGGGCGGTCCGAGGGTGGTTAGGGGATAGGAGCTGGGACCCTGGTGCTGCCTGGTGGCCTCTGCTCGTGGCTCCCAGCTGTGACCTCCCACCCCAGGGCCACACACAGCCCCGCCCCAGCCCACCCACTGGCCACCCTCAGGCACAGGGGCCTGAGCCATTGCCCAGGGACGGGTGGGTAGGAGTCATTTGAATGAATGGACCCTCCCCCTCTCAGGGTATGAAGAGGGGAAGGAGCAGTGTGGGGACCCTCTGGTCAGCTGTGGGGCCACAGACGGCAGGACACCCTGACCGTGTCCACCATGGCCTGGTTCCCTCTGCTCCTCACCCTGGGCCCTCTCTGTACAGGTGACTGGATGCAGGGACAGGGGAAGGGCCCTGGGAAGCCTCACAGGCCTTGCTTCCTGCTCTCGTGTCTGGACCCCCGAGTCACCATCTCTGTCTGTCCCCCTTCCAGGATCCTGGGCCCAGGCTGTGCTGACTCAGCCGTCCTCCGTGTTTGGGACTTTGGGTCAGAGAGTCACCATCTCTTGTACTGGAAGCAGCAACAACATTGGGAGTTATGTGAGCTGGTACCAACAGCTCTCAGGAAAGGCCCACAGACTCCTGACCTATGAAATTAGCAAACGACCCCCAGGGGTCCCAGATCGATTCTCTAGCTCCAAGCCTGACAACTCAGCCTCTCTGACCACCTCAGTTCATGCTGAGGACGACACTGATTATTACTGTTTCTCATGGGCTGACGGCTTGAAAGTTTGCACAGTGCTTCAGGCCAGAGAGAAGGAGACAAAAACCTGCTTCCCCCACAGCCATGGGGCTCCCAGGGCAAGGTGTTGCCCCTCCCTTCCTGGAGTCCCTGAGACCACGGAACCCAGCTGTCTGGGTGCCCCCTGACTTCAGCTCAGCTGCCCCCTCAGCTCGACTCCCCTCCCTAGGCCAGTGGCACACAGGGGTGGTCACACGCCCCTGGGTGAGCTCACAGCGGTTGCCCCCGGTTCCCAGGTCGGAGTCGGCAGCACAGAGCAGGGGGGTCAGTGCCGCCCTTGCTGGGTCACTGGGCAGGGAACGCACATTCCTGAGCTTCCGCCACAGAAGCATCTCCTGTTAAAGGAAAAGGAAATGGAACCCAGAGTTTCTACAAGCAATTTCCACCCAGTCCAGGGTCCAGTAAAAACTGTCACTTCTATCAAGAACCAGGAAATTAATTATTGAAGGGAAGTGAGATTGCATAGACATTAATGCTGAGATGCCTCAGATGAGGAAATCAGGTGACAGATATTTTGAGGGATAAATCTTCAAATCTATTTGATGAGCAAATACAAACACTCTTGGGTCCTAAGGAAAAGGAGATAAATGAACAACAACAAAAAAAATAATCATGCGAAAAAGTAGTCAGAATCTTTTGAAAATAAAATACATGGAAATAAAAGAGAATTCTTCGTATGTTATCAAAGACATGTAAAACTTATTATTTAATTCATTTATTTGTTCATTGACAGAGTATTTGGTGACAGGAAAAAAGGCAGCCCCTACTTCTTCATAAGGCTTCCCAGGTGTCACTCGTGGTAAAGAATCTGCCTGCCAATGCAAGGGACATAAGAGATTTGGGCTCTGTCCCCGGGTTGGGAAGACCTTCTGGAGCAAGAAACGGCTACCCACACCACTGTTCACGCCTGAGAATCCATGGACAGAGGAGCCTGGTGGGCTACAGTCCACGGGGTCACAAGAGTCAGACAGGATTGGGAACCAAGCAGGTGAGCAGCACCTTGCTCCCACTCTCACCGCCGTGAACGTTCCCCGCATCCGCCACCAGGGGCTCTGTGCACCTGCTCAGAACTGGCAAAGCCTCACCACCACACCCATATGGTCCCCTGAGCTGGCCCTGCACCTGGGCTCAGCGGCCTGAGTTGGACGTGGCGGCAGGTGCTTCCTCTCAGGGGACAGACTCAGAGCTGCGGCCCCCAGGCCTCCTGCTGGGAGTGAAGCTGCACCCGGGGCCGAGCACCTAGAAGTGGAGGGTGAAGGGGTCAGGTGGTCATCAGTCCCCACACTCTTCCCAGAAACAGAGGAAGGGAAGAGCCCCTAGAGCCCACCCCGTGCACCCCTCCAGCTCTCCTCAGCCTGCTCCCGCTGCTCCTCATCTCTTTGCTCAGAGTCTCCACTCCAGCTGACCTCATTCTTGACTTTCCCCCAATCATGAGCCTCTCTCTCTACAAACGTGCACTGTTGACCTGCATGGTCATGACCGTGTCAGAAGGTCATGGACGTGTTTCCGATCTTCCTGAACTGGACACTCACTTCCTCGTCGCCCTCCTTGAACCTCTCTAACCCCTTCCTTCCCGAGAAGCCTCAGGTCTCTGGGTCTGTGTGTGACCCAAGTTCGTTATCCCCCTGCTCCTCTCCAGGTTCCCCTTGTTTCCCAGGGCATCCATGAACCCCTCTATTAGCTGATTTATCCCGAGTTCTCACACTCCGATCTGTGTGCACATCGAGTGAGGATTCGGGTAGGAAGAGAAACCCTGGTCCTGAGATGAGGGAAACGATTCCTGGCTGAGGAGTGTCTGTGCTCAGCTGCTGTGGGATTGATTTTATGCACAGTGAGCAGAGAAGCTGCTGGGGCCCTTGGCTGGGAAAACAGACGCTCTTCTGGGGCTCTGCCCCAGGAGACATCACTGCTGGTCTGTCTGACCATGTCTATGATCACATCTGAGATTCCTGAGAACAGCTGATCTGCCTTGTCATGTCCTGTGTCTCATCTCAGATCTGAGGCTGACCCATGGCTCTGATAACTCAGCCTGCCCTGTTTCACAGACAGAACGTCCCGCTAAGACATGAAAATCCCTCAGTAGAGATCCATAAGTATTAGAAAGACTGGTTCTGGCCCTGCCTCGCTCAGAGGCCAGTATAATTAAGAATGCCAATATCTTTCTAAATGTGTTCTTTTACTTAATAATAAAATTTCATAAGATACCTCCCATGTGATTTAGTTAAAATTGTATTTAATGAACAGAACCTACAAAGAAAATGATGTTTTAAAAACAGTACCGAGGCAATGCAAAATTAAAACAGAACTAGGGTCCAACACAACTTAGCGACTCAACATTTCCTTCAGTTATACTTATGCACGTATTTAAAGTGACGACCTTAGATTTTCACTAATCCGTGAACACTTTGTGGTTCATTTAAAATCTCCAAGTCACACACCCACACTGTAACACACACGTGCGCTACAGGGTAACTGCCTTGGCTGTTCCTTTCCAACTAAACACTTCCTGAGCCGTGTAATTTCAAAACCAGTTTGGGAGAGTTGACTCTAAGAGCTCTTATCACCAGGTCACAGGGAGTGTGTCTGGATGGGACACAGGGGACATTCCCAGGCAGTTCTGAAGACTTATGCACCCACAGTGTAACTGGGAGTGGGGAAGTGGTCATTTGCATGAAAGGCTCCCAGCCGTGACCTCCCACTTCCAAGCCCCACACAGCCCCGCCCCTGATCTGGCTACCCCAAGGCACAGGGGCCTGACTCAGGGCCCAGGGAGGGTCAGAGAGCTGGGGGGGTCAGAGAGCTAAGGTGTGGGGGCAGAGAGCTGGGCAGGTCAGAGAGCTGGGGGGTCAATTTGCATGAAAGGCCCAGCCCCCTCTCAGGGTATGAAGAGGGGAAGGAGCGGTGTGGGGACACTCTGCTCAGCTGTGGGGCCACAGAAGGCAGGACACCCTGACCGTGTCCACCATGGCCTGATCCCCTCTGCTCCTCACCCTGGGCACTCTCTGCACAGTTGACTGGATGGGGGGACAGGGGAGGGGCCCTGGGAAGACTCACAGGCCCTACTCCCTGCTCTCGTGTCTGAACCCCCTAGTCACCATCTCTTGCACTCCCCCTTCCAGGATCCTGGGCCCAGGCTGTGCTGACTCAGCTGCCATTCGTGTCCGGGACTTTAGGTCAGAGGGTCCACCTCTCCTGCACTGGAAGCAGCAGCAACACTGGGGGTCTTTATGTGAGCTGGTACCAACAGAGCCCATGATCGGCCCCCAGAACCCTCATCTATGGTACTACCAGTCGACCCTCGGGGGTCCCGGACCGATTCTCCGGCTCCAGGTCTGGCAACACGGCCACCCTGACCATCAGCTGGCTCCAGGCTGAAGACGAGGCGGATTATTACTGTGCAACTTACGAAAGTAGTAGCTATCATGGCACAGTGCTCCAGGCCAGGAAGGAGGTGAGACAAAAACCTGCTCTCCTCCAGACATGGGCCTCCTGGGACTGAAACATCTCTGTCAAAGCAGACACTGTAGCAGCAGCTCTGAAATGGACATAAAATCATATTCATTTCACACGGTGAGAACAAGAATGTGTGGCCACACTTCACAACTTACTGCACGTTTTCACCCAAAACGCCTTCAGCTGCTCTTCCCAGTCCTTCTGCTCCATGTAAGACCATTTAGGGGAGAGGGAATTTGGAATACTCCACCATGTTCAAACCTACGTGTTCAAACACTATCATTTTAATTTCTGATCTTGAGTAGTGTGTTTTCTTATTATTTTCGACTGATATTTTAGAAGAATCTCAACTTAATGGCTGCATTGTTAACTTTCTTCTATAAGGTTGCAGGTATATGAATTCTACCCCTGTTTAGTGTTGGTTTCTCTCAGCACAGAACAGCTGATCCCCTGGTGCTGCTGTGGGTGTCAGCATTGGATCAGCAGCCCTGAGCCATGGACTCTTGGGACCGGCAATCAGGGCCTGTGTGTGTGGAGACCCCTGTCCCCTCACAGACCACAGCTGATCTGTGGCTCCCTGCACCCTGAGCGTGACATCAGTGTCAGCCGCTCTGCTGTTACTGGAACCAGCAGAAGCCAGCGAGCCCTCCTCTGTCCTCCGATCCTACCTCTCAGACTCCAGTAAGAACCAGGCTCCAGGGTCCCTGCAGGTTTTCTGGATCCAAAGATGCCTTGGCCAACACGGAACTCCTGCTCGTCTCTGGCTGCAGCCTGAGGATGAGGCTGACTCTGACCATGCAGGCTGGTGCAACAGGGCTTCTCACAGCGGCACAGGTAGACGGGAAACTGGGACGAGAGCCTCAGCCTGTCAGGGGCTTGCTCTTAGAGAACCGTCAAAAGGTAAATAATACCCCAGAATCCATTCATTCCTGAGGTATGTTCTGGTTCATAATATGTCTACTCCCCATTGTACAGTCAGTTTTGCTCAAGTCTCAGAAAATGTAAACAATTTCTGATACCACTGAAGTGCAGCCTGGTCATCCATGTGATCAAGGGAGCCATGGAGCTGAGCTCCCTCACTTGTGATCAGGAGCAGGAGGCTTTCCCAGATGTGCCTTCAGCAGAGTCCGTGGACCATCCCAGCAGGCAGATCGTCCCCCAGGGTGTGAATCCTGCTCCTGAAGGGGCAGAGCAGAGAGCGTGAGGAGTGAGGGGCACCGGTGATACATCGCAGGAGGCAGGGAAGCCCGGGAGTGGTTCTCCTGACCCACAGGTGCTGGCTCTGTACTGGCCTCCCCTTCTCTCCTCTCCAACCCACTGGAGCATTTCCTACTTCAGGGTTGGGGTGGTCTGTGGACTGTCAGGAGCAGGGGCTCCCCAGGATGTGCCCGTGTCCCTCTGCTTGTGACTCCTCTGATGAGTCCAGATCCAAGGGCCCATGTCCTGTAGAAGGATCAGCGGGGAAGCGGGGATCGCCATGGCAATGATGACAAGAGATTCCAGGCAAAGTCCCTGCGTTTGTGACCAATGACAGAGGTGAGGGACAGTCAGGGTTTCGGCCCTGTTCCCTGCCCCCTGGTGGGTCCACACGCCCTCCTGGATCACTCTGGACCCCAGCCTCATGAGGAGGCTGGTCATCAGCGTCACACAGCTCATCACTAACCACAGCCACAGGGAATCCCCGTGTGATGGGGATGTCTGATGAAAGCTTGCCCTCTGCTCCCGTGTCGACCCATCACTGCCCTGACCCTGACTGTGACGTCCCCAGTGCTGGTTCACGTCTCTGCTGTCACTTGTGCTATTAAATCCGGGCAGTCTCACCTCCTCATCCAGGTCCATCATTATGGGGTCCATGAAGTTGTCTCTTTTTCTCTCTCTTCTCCAAATACAAGCAGAATGCCCATGTGCCCAGATACACAGGGCCCCTCACGGGTACTGAGCAGGATGTCAAGGAAGCAGAAGCCCAGCGTCTGTGCCCTGGAGCTCCAGGGGGCCTCTCCCACCCCCTGCATGACCCTCTTCTGCTCCAGGCTTTGTGCTCTGCCCTGAACCCTGACACTTAGGGAAGCTGGGTCCTCCCTTTTTCCGGGGATTGCTGCCTGAAGAGCCCTCCTCTCCAGGTACTGGGAGACCCTCCCCATTAGGATGCGGCTCTCAGACTCCTCACTTGCTCATTTCCTCCTCTTTTGCCTCATGATCTCTCCCCCTTTTCCCTCCCTGCTTCCTTGTTTGAGATGATATTGGATAAATGTCACTATTTTGGACACAGCGCTTATAAACCCACCTCCATTAAATCTATGGATTCTAACAATCAAAGGTTAGGTTAGACTTCACCATGTCCAGTGAAGATCAGGTAACGGTCATAAGGGTTTCTCAACCAGAGATGAAACAGGAGCCCAGACAAGGATGAGATTCCCATTTATAGGCATAATCTTTTATATCAAACATTTAATATGGAAAGATTACAAAGTTAGGCTAAAAACATCTTTAAATATCTGAGTCAAAGAGAAGTACTGTGAGCACCATGATCAAGGGTGAATGAGAACCCCTGGAAGTGACCAAGAAGAGATTTGTTGTTTCTGAGAACCTCCTATGCTCTTTGCAAAGAGAGAAATAAGAAAAGAGCCATTTAGTCCAGGCTGGGATGGTCCCAGGAGGCCCTGCAAATTCAACCTTGACTACCTATCAACCTGGGAAGGAAGCTCAGACAGAATCATGACCAGGCACCACCCACGGGCATGCTGGGAGTTTGAACCCTGGAAGCTCAGGTTCGGGTGGTTTTGTTCTGGCACTGAACCCACGAGCTAGGCAGAGCAAACTCAGACATCAGGGAATCCTGAAATTCATTAGTTTATCAGCATACCATTCAGGGGTCTGAGGTCATTAGTTACCTAGAAAAATCAATGACCAGGCCTAAACTAGATGAAAGCGACTCATTCTACTGCCCTGGGCGGTGACATCAGGAAGACCCAGCTGCAAGTGTGAGAAAGCCCTTCCAGGAGGCTGTGGAGTGAAGTGCAGGAGGAGGTCTGAGTCCAGCAGGGGGCGATGTGGGTCTGTCCGGAGAGCCCAGGGTCCTGGCCAGGCCGGCTGGCACCTCCTCTGTTGGCTCTTGCCCATGTGGGCAGCAGGGTCCTCACTGGAGGGTGACGTCCTGCACCTGGACCCCAGGGGACACGGCAGCTCTCAGCTCAGAGCCGCAGGCGTGCCTTTCAGTTCCTGCTGCTCTGTCGTGGGGTCAGTGCCCAGACCTGACATCCAACCAAGGACAGAGGGACGGTCATACAACAAAAATGAACTTCCTTCAGGAACCTCGACCTCCAGGGATACCTGGACAGGGGATGAGAGACTCCTGCAGAGGCTGCCCCATTGCCCACAGAACGCCCGGGTGTTCCCCGTGGAAGAGGGGTGCAGGCAAGGACCCGCTGTCACCATCTGTGTCATTTAAAAACGTTCCCTGGTGTGTTATTTGGCAGTTTTAACATTTTGAATTGAACTATGGAAACTGACACTGTGTCAGTTTTAGTGGCTCCCTTACTCATTCCTTCCCGTTATATTAATACTTTATATTAACACTCGTAACATGAAATATGTGAAATTACAAGCTCCGCCAAACTGTCATCAATATGTTCCTATAATAAGAAAAGAATTCAATAGCAATACATATTTTTCACCTCTATGAGTTGAGGTTCTCAGGCACCTCTGACAGAAATCATGTGGATTTTATTAAACAGCTACTTTAGCAGCAAATCTGACATGAATACAAAATAAGAAGAGCATTTAACACTTTTCATGTCAAAGAAACAAGAGATGAACAAGACTTTTCCATCTCTTCCACACACGTTAACTTGAGATGTCTGAGCTCCTTCTCCTCCTCATTGCCCCCACACCCCTCCTCTGTCCCGGGTCCATCAGCTCCACCCAGAACCACAGGGAAGGGAGTTTTACAAGTTCCACACTGCTCACCACACCTACCTCTTCACACACGGGGTTTTTCTGTTTCCGATGATGAGACATGTATGCCAACTTTGTTGGAACTGAGCTTGCCAGCTATCATCATTGCTTGACAAGATGGTGACCTTTTTACCCTTAAATTCTACAGTTCTCCTGAAGCTAGTCCACACTGTCATATCTTTTTACAGCACAGGAGGCTGTCACCCCAAGCCTGGCCGTGGGGCTCTGCATGTCACCACCCCTGCCCTGGTTCCCGCACCGCCGGGACTAGAGACACTTTACAAGACTGTGTTCTAGGGCGACTGCTCACCCTTCACAGCAGACACAGGCTCCGGGATTTCCTGCTCGGCTCAGGGCTGGAGAGGAGGACGGACAGCACCACACAGACGGGACTCAGGGTTCCCTGAGAAGACCGAGAGTATTCTAAAGACGGGCTCAGGTGTGGGAAAGGCTGGATTATTGCGGCAAGAGAGACAGACTTGCAAACTCCTCCTTCAGCCTCAGACACTCCAGGGAGGAGAGAGCAGACCGAGGTCAGCAGGTCACAGGGGCACATTTGCTGAAAGACGTCGCCCCATCTCTCAGGGGCTCCTCCCCGTGCTGTCCCTGCTCTGCGTGAGGTCCAGCATCTGCCTCCTTCAAGTCTCCCCACCCCAGGGACCTCAGGTGACCTGGGCAGGGAGAGGAGGAAGTGATTTGCATGAGGCACCTCCTCCTCCTGACGGGGGTGGAGGCATGAAATAGCCCAGGACCCCACCTGCAGTCAAGGAGACTCAGGAGGCCATTTCCTGGGAGGGTCCCCACCATGGCCTGGATGCTGCTTCTGCTCAGGCTGCTCGCTTATGGCTCAGGTCAGGGGCCGGGACTCTGCACCCTTGGGGCACCTCCAAGCAGAGTCTCAGGGCACCTCATCTCCATAACAACCGCTTTCTTCTTCTGTCTCTCTTAGGGGTAGAAGCTCAGACTGTGATCCAGGAACCGTCACTGTCGGTGTCTCCAGGAGGGACGGTCACCCTCACCTGTGGACTGAGCTCTGGGTCAGTCACTACTTACAACGAACCCAGCTGGTGCCAGCAGACCCCAGGCCAGGCTCCCAGAAATGTTATCTACAACACAAACACCCGCCCCTCTGGGGTCCCTGATCGCTTCTCTGCCTCCATCTCTGGGAATAAAGCCACCCTCACCATCACGGGGGCCCAGCCCGAGGACGAGGCTGACTATCACTGCTTGCTGTACCAGGGCAGTGGTAGTTACAGCTGCACAGTGAGGGGAGCCCATGGGGAAGCGCTACTAAAACCTGCCCATGTGCTCGGAGGGTCAGCCTTTAGAGGCGGGAGAGGCAGGAGAGGGTGGAAGTGGTCAGCACCCCTGTGGGGAAGGAGGCTCCGGATCCATCTCCTGTCCCGTGGTACACGGCCCCGTGCCTCTTGCAGTCTCTCCCCGGGTGTGTCCAGGTCTCCAAGAGGACCCCTCAGCCCATAATGGGGGGCTCAGGTGCCCATTTTGTAAACAACATTGAGACTCAGAGACCCCAGCACAGCCAGCACGACCCTTCTTGTTCTAAGAGTTTTAAGAGACATACTCAATTTCATTAACTTGATGATGCAGAATAAAGTAATCCCTAAACATTTCTTTACACGTGTGCAATAGTCTGATCCACAGAACACGTGCTGATCTCTTTATACGCCACGTGCTCCCAGTCATCACACTGAAGCTAATCATGGAAAAGAAGCTTTGAAAGCCTGCAAGTCTGATACTGTCTCAGACAGGTCCTGCTCTCTGAAAGTCTTTCCCCAGACTTCTAGGCTTTTTTAATTTTGGTCTTCAATTAATCAATCTGACATACTTTTAATATTTTAAAATGCAATATTAAATGTCTATGAATTTTATTGATGACCATATTGGTAGATTTTTTAATGTACATATACATGTATACACATGTATGTATGTATGTATATTTGATTTTGGAAAGTGTTGCTCCCTGAGAAGCTGGACACTCAGTGTCTCACTGCCTGTGCGCATAGCACAGGGCATGGCTGTGTATGTTCCTGGGCTGAATGTGAGCTGGCATCAGCCCCGGCCCAGCACCACTTCCACCAAGAGATGGAGGCTGCGGGGATTATAAGGGGTGCTGTGGGTCTCCCCAGGGTCTGCACTGTGGGCAGCCCCTGCTGAGTGAGCCCTGCCCCCACCAACTACTAGGTCTGGCTGAATGGGTCTCTGTGTGTGATGGGCACTCAGCAGGGTGTCCTCTCTGGCCTGGGCTGGGTGCCTGCTCACAGGTCACTGTGGATTCCGGGAGATTCTTTCTCCTGGTCCCTCCTGGGGTGCAAACTCTGAGTCTCCCCGCCTCACCCTGATTTGCTAAACTCACCCATCAAAGAGGGGACTTGAAAGAGTTTGTGTCTGTGATTTGGGTAACCAGCAACCACAACACCACAACAGGACTGAAACCTTGGCTCTTGAAAGAGTGGCCATCCCCGGGCCTGCTCTGAGCTGCTCTACGTGGGTTTGGCCCCACTCGGGGGATGGAAGGACGTGTGTCCTCGCCCTGGCGGAGGAGACCCAGGATGGGGAGGCTGGAGCCCTGAGTGCAGATCTGGGCTCAGAACAGCAGCAGGAAGGGCTGAGTGGCCAGCACTCCAGCCGTGAGTGATCCTGACTCTGAGATCAGCTCAGCCGGGGTGGGTGAAGGGGAGGCTGTGGGCACAGGGGCCCCTATGAGGAAGGGCAGGCAGGCCCTGGATGCAGTGGGGGAGCTTTGAGGGCGCCCCAGTGAATGAGGGAGGCGCAGAGTGTGGCGATGGCACAGTGCTCTGGCGCCGGGTCCTGAGTGTTTGTGATGGAGGGATGTGTGTGTGTGTGTGTGTGTGTGTGTGTGATATGGAGGTGTGTGTGTGTGTATGTGTGATGGAGGGGTGTGTGTGTGTTAGCGGGGTGTGTGTTTGTATGTGTGTGTGTGATAGCGGGATGTGTGTGTGTGTGTGTGTGTGTGTGTGTTTGTGTGTGAGATGGAGGTGGGTGTGGAGCAGGAAGGGCTGGAGGAGTGTCAAGATCACAGCCTTTACTTTGGGCAGAAGGAACAATCTGGGACCTGCAGGCAAGGCTTCCTCTGTGTTTCCCTAGTGCCTCAGAGGCTCAGAAAGAACTGGCCCACAGTTGACCCCTAAATATATCCTTTGGATTTGGTGTAAATTCCTGCTCTCTGATCCTCCGGAAGCTGAGCAGGCCTCCCTGTGGGCTTGTTGTGGGCATCGCTGGCCACTCGCTGTGGACGCACCCTCCACCACCCACCCTCACTGTCAGCCTCGTCTGAATTATTATCATTTCCTCCATTTCCCTGAACTTGACACGGTGACCCGAGGGACAACACCAGTTCCAGGGGTATCCCAGCCGTGTTGACAACACTGGCTGGAGGCTTCATCCTTCTCTGACACCCACGTCCTCATTTTCACCAGGAGGCACCAGGATGCGGAAAGTAAAGCAGTGTAACCCAGGACACAGAGAGTTTTGTAAAGGCCCCTCTGCCGTGTGTGCGAGGTCACACTTCAGGTTTTGGCATCAGACTCATGAGTTACAGACACCCAGTCGTGGAGTCTGCAGCTGCTGTGGAAGGCAACCAGGAGTCGGACACGGTGAGGAGCCGGCTGTGGAGGAGGCTGGGGAGTGGCGGGGAGGTGGAGGGCATGGGTCCACCCCGAGGGAGCCTTGGGCAGGCTTCAATCTCAGTGAGGGCGAAAGACCTGGGCTCAGTTGAGCGGTTCCTTCTCCTGCTCCAGGAGATGCTGCCACAGAAGTGGTGACAAAGAATGGGTGGGAGGAGGGCTGCGAGGCCCCAGGACCCGCCCTCAGAGCTTCTCAGCCTGAGTCTTCATCTCTGACCACGAACATCCTTTTAATGGGGCGTGGTTTTCTGCTACTGAACGTGGAGTGGCCTCTCAGGCCACCTGTGCCCACGCAGCCACCGCTTCTTTTTTGGGTGTTTGTTCTAAAAGGTCTTGTAGGTCTTCATAGAACCATTCAACTTCAGCTTCTTCAGCGTTACTGGTTGGGGCATTGCTGGGAGCCACCACGGGAGATCCCACCCATGACAAAGGTCATGCGGAGAGAACCTGACAGGCAAAGGTGGATCAGGCCTCAAGGGACCCCCTGGATCTTCTCGAGCATCTACCCCAAAACCAGAATCTGTCTGTCTTACTCTTTTGTGCCTTTCACCAACTCTTCTGACATTAACAGGGGGCTATCCCCGACCACCTTTCTCTGGAAAAAGTCAACTTAGGGCTTTAGTTAATAAGTCTCCTGGGCATGAAAGGAATATTTCTATTTTAACCCCTCTGTTGGCATTCTAGCTTGCCTGACAGGTTTATCCATACTCTTGCAGTTAACACACATGTTTGTTCACTACTCCCCAACCTTGAAAGGCACGGGAAGCCAAAACATTCTAAAAGCCCTAATGAGCATAGAGTCCTTTAAAGGATGAAAAATTATCAGAATAGATAGTACTGGTAAAGGGCTTCATTATTGGGCTAATGCTTGCTGCCAAGTTCCCATATCTCTTATCCATTGTGCACCTGGGAGTGCATTAGTTAACATAGTTGGAATGTAAGAAAAACAAGTAGCAGCCTTGGAATTAACCACATCAGACCTTTGAGCTAATTGGTTCTTTCTTTGTTGTGACCCTCTGCACCCTTGCTCCGTGAGAATGTAACTCTGTTTAGTACTTTCTGAGGCTGGGAGAAATAAAGAAGAAACACTTCAAGGAAAAATAAGTTTTCTGGTTGAGCAGCCTTTATCAAAAAAGGGTCATAAAATGTCCACAGGCCTCTAAGGCCAGAAGATATTGTACACAACATTGTTTATGGGAAAGGTATGCAGAAAAAATCCTGGTTTTGATAAAGACAAAACAGATGTAATGTTTGGGCTGACTCTGTATGACTTTGCGTTTTTCATTTCCCTCTATGTACAAGTTAAGGTATAAAAGTTCCTTTTGAAAATAAAGTTATGGGCCTCGCTCACCGAAGCTTAGTCTCCCCGTGTCATGCTTTTCTCCTTTTCTTTCCTTTTCTCTCTCTGTTCTCCTTTCAGGATGACTCCTTGGAACACAGGAGCTTTATTGGCTTTCTGTGTTAATCAAGGAAGATCAAGCCTCTGTTCTCTTTGCTTTGCTATCCTTTCGTCTATGCCGTCATCCTGAGGGTACCCCTGGATCCTGCTGGGGCTGGACCTCAGCAGGGCATAGACTTGGATTACTGTGATATTGAATGGATTGCCTTGGAAATGAACAGAGATCATTCTGTCATTTTTGAGATTGCATCCAAGTACTGCATTTAGGACTCTTGTTGACCATGATGGCTACTCCATTTCTTCTAAGGGATTCCTGCCCGCAGTAGTAGATATAATGGTCATCTGAGTTAAATTCACCCATTCCAGTCCATTTTAGTTCGCTGATTCTGAGAATGTCAACGTTCACTCTTGCCATCCCCTGTTTGACCACTTCCAATTTGCCTTGATTCTTGGACCTAACATTCCATGTTCCTATGCAATATTGCTCTTTACAGCATCGGACCTTGCTTCTATCACCAGTCACATCCACAACTGGGTATTGTTTTTGCTTTGGCTCCATCCCTTCATTCTTTCTGGAGTTATTTCTCCACTGATCTCCAGTAGCATATTGGGCACCTACCGACCTGGGGAGTTCCTTTTGAGTATCCTATCATTTTGCCTTTTCATACTTTTCATGGGGTTCTCAAGACAAGAATACTGAAGTGTTGGCCATTCCCTTCTCTAGTGGACCACATTCTGTCAGACCTCTCCACCATGACCCACCCATCTTGGGTGGCCCCACAGGGCATGGCTTTAGTTTCATTGAGTTAGACCAGGCTGTGGTCCATGTGATTAGAATGACTAGTTTTCTGTGATTATGGTTTCAGTGTGTGTGCCCTCTGATGCTCTCTGGCAACACTTACTGTCTTACTTGGGTTTCTCTTACCTTGGACAAGGGGTATCTCCTCACTGCCACCCCTCTTGAGAAACCTATATGCAGGTCAGGAAGCAACAGTTAGAACTGGACATGGAACAACAGACTGGTTCCAAATAGGAAAAGGAGTATGTCAAGGCTGTATATTGTCACCCTGCTTATTTAACTTATATGCAGAGTACATCATGAGAAACGCTGGGCTGGATGAAGCACAAGCTGGAATCAAGATTGCTGGGAGAAATATCAATAACTCAGATATGCAGATGACACCACCCTTATGGAGGAAGGTGAAGAGGACTAAAAAGCCTCTTGATGAAAGTTAAAGAGGAGAGTGAAAAAGTTGGCTTTAAGCTCAACATTCAAAAGGAAGATCATGGCATCTAGTCCCATCACTTCATGGGAAATAGATGGGGAAACAGTGGAAACAGTGTCAGACTGTATTTTGAGGGGCTCCAAAATCACTGAAGATGGTGATTGCAGCCATAAAATTAAAAGATGCTTACTCCTTGGAAGAAAAGTTATGACCAACTTAGACAGCATATTCAAAAACAGAGACATTACTTTGCCAACAAAGGTCCGTCTAGCCTATGCTTATTCCAGTGGTCATGTATGGATGTGAGAGTTAGACTGTGAAGAAAGCTGCTGCTACCACTGCTGCTAAGTCGCTTCAGTCGTGGCTGACTCTGTGCGACCCCATAGACAGCAGCCCATCAGGCTCCCCCATCCCTGCGATTCACAAGGCAAGAACACTGGAGTGGGTTGCCATTGCCTTTTCCAATGCATGAAAGTGAAGAGTGAAAGTGAAGTCGTTCAGTCGTGTCCGACTCTTAGCGACCCCTTGGACTGCAGCCTACCAGTCTCCTCCATCCATGGGATTTTCCAGGCAAGAGTACTGGAGTGGGGTGCCATTGCCTTCTGCAGAAGAAATCTGAGCACCGAAGAATTGATGCTTTTGCACTGTGGTGTTGAAGAAGACTCTTGAGAGTCCCTTGGACTGCAAGGAGATCCAACCAGTCCATTCTGAAGGAGATCAGTCTTGGGTGTTCTGTGGAAGGACTGATGTTAAAGCTGAAACTCCAGAACTTTGGCCACTTCATGCGAAGAGTTGACTCATTGGAAAAGACCCTGATGCTGGGAGGGATTGGGGGCAGGACAAGAAAGGGATGACAGAGGATGAGATGCCTGGATGGCATCACCGACTCGATGGACGTGAGTTTGAGTGAACTCCGGGAGTTGGTGATGGACAGGGAGGCCTGGCATGCTGCAATTCATGGGGTCGCAAAGAGTCGGACACGACTGAGCAACTGAACTGAACTGACTTTGTGCACCTGAGAATCTGGACCAGGGAACTCAGCGTTCATGTGGCCCTGGAGCTTCCTGAGTTAGCTCACTGCATACCCCAGAGGGCAGGAACGTCCCTTCACTTCTGCCCTGGGTGATGTTCCCTCCCTCCTAGTCCTCCTCGGGTGGTCCCCTCTTCTCCTTACTCAGAGGGGGGCGCTAAGCACCAAGGCTGAGCCTGGAGGCGGGGGCCTGATCTGGGTTCTTGGGGGCGGGGCCTGCAGCCCAGGTGGGAGGAGCCTGGCTCCCTCTGGGGTCCTGGTATCTCCCTTCCCAGTGGAGCAGCCCCTCCTGGGACAGCAGAGGGCGCTGCAGGGCCGCTCTGGAGGAGCTGAGGCTGTACTCCCAGCTGGACAACCACACCCTCTGGCTCCCAGGCAGGTGCCCTGTGCCCCAGGCTCCGTGGGGTCCCTGAGGAGTCCCTGACCAGGCCAGGCCAGCCCCACCCACAACAGGCCCCACACCCAGCAGGTGGGCAGACTCAGAGGACAAGGCAGGGGGGGCAGTTATGGGAGGGACCGATTTGCATGGCGACCTTGCCTCCCCAGGCTGTGGGAGGGATAAAGGAGCCCAGAGGGGCTGTGTCTGCTGAGAGACTGGAAGGAGGGACTCAGCGAGTACCCCCACCATGGCCTGGACCCCTGTCGTCCTCAGCCTCCTCGCCCACTGCACAGGTCACTGGATTCTCGGGGTTTGGGGACATGGCCCCAGTGGGACCCAGGGCTCTGTTCTTTACCCCTGGAGCCCAGACGGTGCTGCGGGACCCAGCCCCACCATCCCCGTGTCTTTCTTTCCTTTCTGCAGGGTCCTGGGCACAATCCGGGCTGACCCAGGAGGCCTCCGTGTCACGGTCACTGGGTCAGTCGGTCACCCTCACCTGCACTGGGAGCAGCAACAACGTTGGATTCTATGGTGCGGGCTGGTTTCAACACCACCCAGGTGCTGTCCCCAGAACCGTGATGCGGGGAAGTTCTCGGTCCTCAGGCCTCCGGGCCCGGCTCTCGGGCTCCCGTTCTGGCTCCACCACCTTGCTGAGCATCTCTGGGCTGCAGGCTGAGGACGAGGCTGACTATTACTGTTCCTCGTGGGCCCACAGCCTCAGTGCTCCCGCAGTGCCCAGGGCTGTGGGGAAGAGCGACAAAAACCTCCCGCTGGCTGATGGCTCTTTGTGGTTGACGGGTGTCCAACAGCAGTGGGAGGACTGGGTTCTCTGTTATTTCTTCCTCCCCACACTGGAGGGTCTGGAGCTGGGGTCTCAGCACATCCCGTTCTGGGATCTGTCTGAGGGCCGCTTCCATGCTGGTCTCACGTCCACTCTGTGTCAGCTCCATGGATCCCCTGAGAATCATGAGGTGAGAGACTGCTCCCCAGGCTCACACCCTCTGCACCTGGGAATCATTGGCATACACTTAACCACAGTGTGAAGAATCATTCACATCACTGGACACGAGGCTGACCTTTCATTTTGGTCCTGGGAAGCATTCTATAAGCCCCAGGGATGTCCTGTCCGAGAGAAGGGTCTATGTCTGGTAACCTTGGACTGGTCAGATGGGGTTCAGGTAGGCAACTCTGGGTCAAGTTCAATGCGGTCCTAAACATAGAGACAATAATTACAAATAATAACAATAAAGAAAAATTTGAAAGTTATTAGTTCTTATCAATCCTGGCCTTGGGTCTGTTAAGATACTTTATATTAATACTGTTCAGTTCAGTTCAGTCACTCAGTTGTGTCCGACTCTTTGCGGCCCCATGAATTGCAGCATGCCAGGCCTCCCTGTCCATCACCAACTCCCGGAGTTCACTCAGACTCACGTCCATTGAGTCAGTGATGCTATCCAGCCATCTCATCCTCTGCCGTCCCCTTCTCCTCCTGCCCCCAATCCCTCCCAGCATCAGAGTCTTTTCCAATGAGTCAACTCTTCGCATGAGGTGGCCAAAGTACTGGAGTTTCAGCTTTAGCATCATTCCTTTCAAAGAAATCCCAGGGCTGATCTCGTTCAGAATGGACTGGTTGGATCTCCTTGCAGTCCAAGGGACTCTCAAGAGTCTTCTCCAACACCACAGTTCAAAAGCATCAATTCTTCAGCGCTCAGCCTTCTTCACAGTCCAACTCTCACATCCATACATGACCACAGGAAAAACCATAGCCTTGACTTAGGTAGGTAGAATAGGGAAACGAAGTCCAAAATGGCGGTGGCTAAAAGACAAGGAAGGGAAAAGCCCGTAAAAATAGGACAAAAGAAGGTCCGAGGACCAGAGTGAAGACTTTAGGTAGAACAAACAGCACTCCTGGCTAAGCCCGATTTGCATAGGGCAGGCCCAGGTGGAGGAAAAAACACATAAAAGGAGGAGCCAAAGCTCTTTCTCTCTCTCTTTCTCTCCTGCGTGCATGCGCTCTTTCTCTCTCCCTCCCTCCCCCGCGCTCCTCCACTCTCTTCTCTTGGAGTCTTTGGGTTGGCATGCCCTCACACTTCAAGGATGGAGTCTCCTGCTATCTTCTAAATAAATACAACTGTAACACTGATTTGCCTAAGAGCTACAACACGGTTTGTCTAAGACCCGAGAGCTGTGACGTGCCGAGGGCTTTAATGTCCATCGCTCCAAATCTTTATTGTGAAGAGACAAAGAACCGCGCAACACACACTCGCATGACATAAAGATCTCAAAAATTTTGAGATTTTAAGCTGTTTGTTTGGGGTAATTTGTTATGCAGCAGTAGTTCATTAATGCACTGCCAACTTTGGGTGATGTCTTTATCCAGGGGCGCCTGTCCATTTGGTCCAATTTTAGCCAGAATCTGCTAAGTCAGTTTAGAAAAAATACCCCACCCTTGATCCGACCACCCTCAGTATCAGCTCAAATTCCTTATCACTCACCTCAGTATCTTATTAGCCTTGCCTCGGCAAGGTTTCTCTCAGTTAAGCCAGGACCCACCCTCACCCTTATGATCCTCTGAGTAAGTTTCCATCCACTGACATCCACCCTGTTGCTGTTCATTGCTTTTCAGTCTCCCAGCCTCTCTTTGCAACCCCATGAACCCACCCTGTCCTTAGCTGTAAATCTCAGCTGTGTCCCTGCTGGAGTCAGACTTAAGCTCAATCTCTCTCCCCGATTATAAGACCCCACTGTAGTACTCTTACCTTGAATAAAGTTTTTCTTACCACTTTTACTTCAGTTCGGGAATGAACTGAATGAACTGCCTGGAATGTGGGAGACCCAGGTTCAATCCCTGGGTCCGGAAGATCCCCTGGAGAAGGAAATGGCAACCCACTCCAGTACTCTTGCCAGGAGAATTCCATGGAGGGAGGAGCCTGGTAGGCTACAGTCCATGGGTTCGCAAAGAGTCGGACACGACAGAGCGACTTCACTCAGTTCAGTTCAGACTTAGTTCAGTTCAGTTCAGTCACTCGATCGTCTCCAATTCCTTGCGACCTCATGAATCGCAGCACGCCAGGCCTCCCTGTCCATCACAAACTCCCGGAGTTCACTCAGACTCATGTCCATCGAGTCAGTGATGCCATCTAGCCATCTCATCCTCTGTCGTCCCCTTCTTCTCCTGCCCCCAATCCCTCCCAGCATCAGGGTCTTTTGCCACAAGTCAACTCTTCGCATGAGTTGGCCAAAGTACTGGAGTTTCAGCTTCCGCCTCAGTCCTTCCAAGGAAAGAATCTAGGGCAGCCCTTCCTTCCTGACTTTCCCCACCGTGACCATTCCCCGAGCGCATCACCAGGGGGCGCTGTGGACCTGCTCAGAACTGGCCGACCCCGAACACACCAGATGGTCCCCTGACCCTGCACCAGGGCTCACTGGACTGAGCTGGACATGACAGCAGGTGCTTCCTCTCAGGGGACTAACCCAGAGCCCCGACCCCCCAGGCCTCCTGCTGGGAGTGAAGCTGCACACGGAGCCCAGGAGTCACACCTGGAGGGTGATGGGCTCAGGGCATCATCAGGCCCCACCCTCTTCCCCAGGAGCAGAGGAGGGGAGCAGCCCCCAAGCCCAACCCTTGCACCCCCCCCCCACATCCTCTTCTGCTCCTCTCTTGCTCTTTCCTAAGAGCACCCCTCTGATCCATGACTTTTCTCCCCAGTCCTGGGCTCCTCTCTAAAACCCTTCACCAGCGACCTCCTCCTCCAGATCAACGTCACTCTATCAGGTCATGGGTCGGTTTCCAGGCTTCCTTGACCAGACGCTCACTTCCTTGTCCTCCCTTGCAACCTCTCTAGCCCTCCTACCAGAGAAGCCTCAGGTCTCCAGACTTCAGGTGTGACCCCAGCTCATCCCCTCCCGGCCAGGGCTGTCACTGCTGCCTTACCTGGACCTCCTTTCACTCAGCTTATCTTCCTATGGTCACTTCTGAGTGTCCGAGGTCAGCAGACCTGACCTGTCACGCACGTTCCCTCAACTCAGCTCTGAACTGACCTATGGCTCCCATACCTCAGCCTGCCCTGTTTTCACAGGCTGCTCAGAGATAAGCACTCCCCGGTGGAGAGGCAATATGTGGCAAAAAGGGCTGGTTCTAGCCCTACCTTACTCAAAGTCCAAACAAATTAGGAATGCAAATATCTATGTAAAAATATTTTTACTGGATAATATTTAAAATTCCCTAGGATACCTATGAAGTCAATTAAAAAGAAATTTTTAATAAAAAAAGAACTTACAATGATAGTTTTCCAAAACTGTATCCTTGTGAATGAAAAATTAAGAGAGAACATAGATTTTCCATCAGTTTAATTCATGCACAGATTTTAAGGAATGACTGTAGATTTTCACTATCCATTACGACATTTGGTTCATTTAAAATCTCACACACGCAGCGTGTAACACCTTACCAGTGCAGGGCAAGCTACAGTCAACCGTTCTTTTCCAACCAATCACTTCGACCTCTTCCTTCTCTAACCTGCTATTTGGGATGGTAGGGCCTAACAGCTATTATGTATCAGGATCCCTGGGGACACATGCTGCTCAGAGCCCTTCAGAGTCTCAATACAAACTGCTAGGAGCATCACCAGGCCTGCTCCCTGCAGCCGGTGCCCTGTGCCTGCAGGAGAGACGCCCAGGAGGGGCCACTTCATAAGACAGGCCATGGGACAGGGTCCAGAGTGTGGAAGGCTTCACACACAGTAAGTTCTGTTCAGTTCAGTAGCTCAGTCATGTCCGACTCTTTGTGACCCCATAGACTGCAGCACGCCAGGCTTCCCTGTCCATCACCAACACCTGGAGTTTACTCACACTCATGTCCATTGAGTTGGAGATGCCATCCAACCATCTCATCCTCTGTCATCTGCTTTTCCGCCTGCCCTCAATCTTTCCCAGCATCAGGGTCTTTTCAAATGAGTCAGTTCTTTGCATCAGATGGCCAAAGTATTGGAGCTTCAGCTTCAGTATCAGTCCGTCCAATGAATATTCAGGACTGATTTCCTTTAGGATGGACTGGTTGGATCTCCTTGCAGTCCAAGGGACTCTCAAAAGTCTCCTCCAACACCAGGGTTCAAAAGCATCATTTCTTTGGTGCTCAGCTGTCTTTATAGTCCAACTCTCAACTTTTCCATGACTACTGGAAAAACCATAGCTTTGACTAGACAGACCTGTGTTGGCAAAGTAATGTATCTGCTTTGTAATATGCTGTCTAGGTTGGTCATAGCTTTTCTTCCAAGGAGCAAGCGTCTTTTAATTTCATGGCTGCAGTCCCCATCTGCAGTGATTGGAGCCCAAAAGTGAAGTCTGTCAGTTTCCACTATTTCCCCATCTATTTGCCATGAAGCGATGGGACCAGATGCCATGATCTTAGTTTTCTAAATGTTAGGTTTTAATCCAACTTTTTCACTCTCCTCTTTCGCTTTCAATCAAGAGGCTCTCTAGTTCAAACACACAGTAAAGATCCAGGCATTTAGGAATGCTGAGTCCCCCCTCAGGCCTCTCTCCACACCTTCACCCCCTCCTCAGAGAACTGCCCCCGCTTCCTCAGGGCTGAGGGGACACACAGAGGAAGGAGGGCTCTGCCCACGAGGGAGGAGGCCCACAGAGGAGGGACCCTGCTGTCCTGCACAGAAGGAGACCCACCTTCCTGCTCCGGGGCCGGCACTGCCCTGACCTGATCCTGATCTGAGAGGAATTTGTATCTCAGACACCCCTCAGTCCTGACCCCTGAGCAGTCATGGAATCCATGGACAGATTCATCCTGAGGA
The DNA here is from genome assembly GCF_019923935.1 of Bubalus bubalis. NCBI lineage: Eukaryota > Metazoa > Chordata > Mammalia > Artiodactyla > Bovidae > Bubalus > Bubalus bubalis. The sequence continues at coordinate 2,138,872 of NC_059173.1, forward strand.
TTTGAGGGGAGCCCATGATGGCCCTGAGCTCAGGGGGACACAGAAGGGGCATCTGGCCTGGTGCTAAAGAGGGGACAGCGCACAGAGCAGGAGGCAGGATCTGTCCTTGAGGGCTCTGGTCTCCAGTTCACAGGATGTGTGTCTGGGCCTGGACAAGAGGCTGGGGGCGCTCGAGGCCCATTCCTGAAGCTGGGTGGTGGGAGGCAGAGCTGGGCCCCCCGATAGAGCTCCCTGACAAGGCCTGGTTGCCTCTGCTCTGGGCTCCAAGCTGTGACTTCCCACTCCTGAGACCTACAGAACCCACCTCTGGCAACCCTCTGGCCGCCCTCAGGCATAGAGACCCGGCCCAGGGCCCAGGAGGGGTCAGTGTGATGCACGGGATCCTTTGCATGAAAGGACCCTCCCCCTCTCAGTGTATGAAGAGGGGAAGTAGTGGTGTGGGGATGCTCTGCTCAGCTGTGGGGCCACAGAAGGCAGGACGCCCTGACTGTGTCCACCATGGCCTGGTCCCCTCTGCTCCTCACCCTGGTCGTTCTCTGCACAGGTGACTGGATGGGGGGACAGGGGAAGGGCCCTGGGAAGACTCACAGGCCCTGCTCCCTGCTCTCCTGTCAGGACCCCAGAGTCACCATGTCTGTCTCTCCCCCTTCCAGGACCCTGGGCCCAGGCTGTGCTGACTCAGCCGCCATCCGTGTCCGGGACTTTGGGTCAGAGGGTCACCCTCTCCTGCACTGGAAGCAGCAGCAACACTGGGGTTATCATGTGAGCTGGTACCAAGAGCTCCCAGGAAAGGCCCCCGGACTCCAGACCTTTGAAAATAGCAAACGACCCTCAGGACTCCCAGATTGATTCTCTGGCTCCAAGTCTGGCAGCTCAGCCTCTCTGACCACCTCAGTTCATGCTGAGGACGACACTGATTATTACTGTTTCTCATGGGCTGACGGCTTGAAAGTTTGCACAGTGCTTCAGGCCAGAGAGAAGGAGACAAAAACCTGCTTCCCCCACAGCCATGGGGCTCCCAGGGCAAGGTGTATGCCCCTCCCTTCCTGGAGTCCCTGAGACCACGGAACCCAGGTGTCCGAGTGTCCCCTGACTGCAGCACAGCTGCCCCCTCAGCTCGACTCCCCTCCCTAGGCCAGCGGCACACAAGGGGTGGTCACACGCCCCTGGATGAAGGAGCTGCTCACAGCAGTTGCCCCCGGTTCCCAGGTCGGGGTCAGCAGCACAGAGCAGGGGGGTCAGTGCCGCCCTTGCTGGGTCACTGGGCAGCGAATGCACATCCCTGAGCTTCCGCCACAGAAGCATCTCCTGTTAAAGGAAAAGGAAATAGAACCCAGAGTTTCTACAAGCAATTTCCACCCAGTCCAGGATCCAGTAAAAATCGTCACTTCTATCAAGAACCAGGAAACTAAATAATGAAGGGAAGTGAGACAGCATAGACATCACTGGTGAGATGCCTGAGATGATGAAATCAGGTGACAGATGTTTTTAGGAACAAATCATCAAATCTACTTGATGAGCAAATACAAACACTCTTGGGTCCTAAGGAAAAGGAGATAAATGTAGGAAAAGGAGAAAAAGTGTCAGAATCACCTGAAAATACAATAGGAGAAATCAAAAAGAAGTATCTGTACACTATCAAAGACATGTCATACTTATTGCTATTCAATTCATTCATTTGTTTATTGAAAGAGTGTTTGGTGACAGGAAAAAAGAGCGCCCCTGCTTCCTCTCGTAAGGCATCCCAGGTGTCGCTAGAGGTAAAGAACCCGCCTGCCAATGCAAGGGACATAAGAGATGTGGGTTCTGTCCCTGGGGTGGGAAGATCCTCTGGAGCAAGAAACGGCAACCCACTCCAGTGTTCTTGCCTGGAGAGTCCCATGGACAGACAAGCCTGGTGGGCTAGAGTCCACGGGGTCGCCAAAGAGTCAGACAGGATTGAGAACCAAGTGACTGAGCGGCACCTTGCTCCCTCTCACCGCCGTGAACGTTCCCCGGGAGTGTCACCAGGGGGCGCTGTGCACCTGCTCAGAACGGGCAGCCCCTCAACACACCCCCATGGTCCCCTGAATTGGCCCTGCACCCGGGCTCAGCGGACTGAGTTGGATGTGACAGCAGGTGCTTCCTCTCAGGGGACAGACTCAGAATCGCGGCCCCCAGGCCTCCTCCTGGGACTGAAGCTGCACACGGGGCTGAGCACCCAGAATTGGAGGGTGAAGGGGTCAGGTGGTCATCAGTCCCCACCCTCTTCCCAGAAACAGAGGAGGGGAGGAGCCCCCAGAGCCCACCCCGTGCACCCCTCCAGCTCTCCTCAGCCTGCGCCCGCTCCTCCTCATCTCTTTGCTCAGAGCCTGCCCTCCCGCTTCCCTCATTCATGACTTTCCTCCCAATTCTGGGCCTCGCTCTTTCTACAAACATACACTGTTGACCTCCACAGTGATGACCAAGCTCATGCTCTTAGAAAGTCATGAACGAGTTTCCAGATCTTCCTGAAACATTCACTTCCTCATCCCCCTCCTTGAACCTCTCTAACCCTTCCTTCCCGAGAAGCCTCATGTTTCTGGCTCTCAGGTGTGACCCCAGCTCGAGCCCTCCCTGTTCCACCCCTGGTTCCTCCTCATTTCCCAGGGGATCCAGTGATGCCCCTCCAGCAGCTGATTTATCCCGTGAATGTTCACACTCCGTCCCGTGTGCCCATCGAGTCAGGAGTCAGGAGGGAAGAGAAACCCTGGTCCTGAGACCAGGGAAATGTTTCCTGGCTGAGGAGTGTCTGTGCTCAGCTGCTGTGGGACTGACTTTATGCACAGTGAGCCCGGGAGAAGCTGCTGGGGCCCTGGGCTGGGAAAGCAGACCCTGTCCTGGGGCTCTGCCCCCGGGGTGGAGACTGATGCTCTGTCTGGACCATGCCTACGTCAGGTTGGATCCCCATGATCACGTCTGAGATTCCTGAGAACAGCTGATCTGCCTTGTCATGTCCTGTGTCTCATCTCAGATCTGAGACTGACCATGGCTCTGATAACTCAGCCTGCCCTGTTTCACAGAGAGAACGTCCTGCTAAGACATGAAAATCCTTCAGTGGCGATGCCGTACATGTCAGAAAGTCTTTAAAATGATCTTACTTAAAGAACAGAATCTACAAGGAAAATTATGTTTTAGAAATAGTACCATGGCAATGCAAATTAAAATAGAGCCAGAGTCGGACACAACTTAGTGACTGAACCACAACATTTTCTTCAGTTAAGTTTAGGCATCTATTTTACATGATGACCTTAGATTTTTACTACTCCATGATCACATTTTGGTTCATTTAAAATCTCGAAGTCACACATCTACTGTGTAACACTCACATGCACTACAGGGTAAATTACACCTGGATCTTTTTTTCCAACACAACTCTTCCTGAACTGTGTAACTTCAAAGCCAGTTTTGGCCAAGTTGACTCTAAGAGCTATGGTCACTAGGTCACAGGATGTATGTCTGGGCCAGGACACCAGGGCGCATTCTGAAGCCATTCCTGTGGGTCTGCAGCTATGAGATCTGAGATGAGTGCCCTGGTTCTTCCTGGTGCTTTCTGCTCAAGGTTCCCAGCTATGACCTCCCACCTCCAAGCCCCACACAAACCCCTCCTCTGATCACCCACTGGTCTCCCTCAGGCACAGGAACCTAACCCAGTCCCCAAAGGTCATCAGAGCATTGTTTGGGCGGGGCAGGGACGACGGTCATTTGCATGAAAGTCCCCTCCCCCTCTCAGGGTATGAAGAGGGGAAGGAGCGGTGTGGGGACGCTCTGCTCAGCTGTGGGGCCACAGAAGGCAGGACGCCGTGACATGTCCACCATGGCCTGGTCCCCTCTGCTCCTCACCCTGATCTCTCTCTGCACAGGTGACTGGATGCGGGGACAGGGGAGGGGTCTTGGGAAGACACACATGCTGTGTTCCCCGCTATCGTGCCTGGACCCCCGAGTCACCATCTCTGTCTCTCTCCCTTCCAGGATCCTGGGCCCAGGCTGTGCTGACTCAGCCGTCCTCCGTGTCCGGGTCCCTGGGCCAGAGGGTCTCCATCACCTGCTCTGGAAGCAGCAGCAACGTTGGGAGTGGCAATTATGTGAGCTGGTACCAACAGATCGAAGGATCGGCCCCCAGAACCCTCATCTATGGTGCGACCAGTCGAGCCTCGGGGGTCCCCGACCGATTCTCCGGCTCCAGGTCTGGGAACACAGCCACCCTGACCATCAGCTCGCTCCAGGCTGAGGACGAGGCGGATTATTTCTGTGCAGCTGCTGACAGTAGTAGCGATAATGGCACCGTGCTCCAGGCCGGGGGGAAGTGAGACAAAAACCTGCCCTCCCCCAAGTCACGGGCCTCCCGGGCTGAAGCATCTGCTGCCAGTGCAGACACTTCTGTTGTTTGTTTGATTTAAAACGGGCGTCTGAGCCCCACACCAGGAAATTGGTCTGGGAAATCCTTTCAGTTCTTCTTCATTCTGCCCCCTCACCAAGGCTTTGCTTTCGGCAACCACATTTTATATGAATATCTGAAATTGAGCAGAAGGACCTAAATGCCCGAGGCAGCTCCTGGTGGACAGAGTCCATGATGGTCAGGTCAGAACCAGAGATACAGCGTCCAGCTGTGTCTGATTCAGGACACTTTAGCTCCTCGGCCGGCCCTGGGCTGAGGTGAGGCCCAGGCTGCTGCTCCTGCCTTTCCTGTGACCGCCTCTCACCATGTCCAATGAAGATCAGGTAACGGTCATAAGGGTTTCTCAACCAGAGATGAAACAGAAGCTCAGACAAGGTTGAGATTCCCATTTATAATCATAATCTTTTATATCAAACATTTAATATAGAAAGATTATAAAATTAGAGTAAAAACATCTTTAAATATCTGAGTCAAAAAGAAGTACTATGAGAATCATGATCAAGGGTAAATGAGAACCCCTGGAAGTGACCAAGAAGAGATTTGTTGTACCTGAGAGCCTCCTATTCTCTTTGCAAAGAGAGAAATAAAAACAGAGCCATGTAGTCAGCTGGGAAGGCCCCGGGAGGTCTTGCAAATTCAACCTTGACTACCTATCAAGCTGGGAAGGAAACTCAGACAGAATCGTGACCAGGCACAACCCACTGGGAATGCTGGGTGTTTGAACCCTGGAAACTCGGGGTCAAGTGGTTGTGTTCTGGTAGTGAACCCACGAGTTAGGCGGAGCAAACTCAGACATTAGGGTATCCTGAAATTCATTAGTTTATCAGCATACCATTCAGAGGTCTGAGGTCATTCAGTTCAGTTCAGTTCAGTTCAGTCGCTCAGTCATGTCCAAAATTTTGCGACCCCATGATCGCATCACGCCAGGCCTCCCTGTCCATTACCGACTCCCGGATTCCACCCAAACACATGTGCATCTAGGAGGTGATGCCATCCAGCCATCTCATCCTCTGTTGTCCCCTTCTCTTCCTGCCCCCAATCCCTCCCAGCATCAGGGTCTTTTCCAGTGAGTCAACGCTTCGCCTGATGTGGCCAAAGTATTGGAGTTTCAGCTTCAGCATCAGTCCTTCCAATGAACACCCAGGACTGGTCTCCTTTAGGATGGACTGGTTGGATCTCTCATTAGGTACCTGGAAAAATCAATGACCAGGCCCAAACTAGATGAAGGCGACTCATTCTACTGCCCTGGGCGGTGACATCAGGAAGACCCACCTGCAGGTGTGAGAAAGCCCTTCCAGGAGGCTGTGGTGTGAAGTGGGGGAGGAGGAGGTCTGAGTCCAGCAGGGGGTGCAATGGGTCGGGTGCGGAGAGCGCAGGGTCCTGGCCAGGCAGGCTGGCACCTCCTCCCTTGGCTCTTGCCCACGTGGGCAGCAGGGTCTCCAGTGGAGGGTGACGTCCTGCACCTGGGCCGCCAGGGGACACGGCAGCTCTCAGCTCAGAGCCACAGGCTTGCCTCTTAGTTCCTGCTGCTCTGTCGTGGGGTCAGTGCCCAGACCTGACATCCAACCAAGGACAGAGGGACGGTCATACACCAAGAATGAACTTCATTCAGGAACCTCGACCTCCAGGGATACCTGGACAGGGGATGAGAGACCCCTGCAGAGGCTGCCCCATTGCCCACAGAACGCCCGGGTGTTCCCTGTGGAAGAGGGGTGCAGGCAAGGACCCTCTGTCACCATCTCTGTCATTTAAAAACGTTCCCTGGTGTGTTATTTGGCAGTTTCAACATTTTGAATTGAACCATGGAAACTGACATTGTGTCAGTTTTTGTGGCTCCCTTACTCGTTCCTTCCCATTATATTAATACTTTATATTAACACTTGTAACATGAAATATATGGAATCAGAAGTTCGGCCACACTGTCATCAATATGTTCGTATAATAAGAAAAGAATTCAGTAGGAATATGTATTTCTCTCCTCTATGAGCTGAGGTTCTCAAACACCTCTGACAAAAATCATGTGAATTTTATTAAACAGCTACTTTAGCAGCAAACCTAACATGAATACAAATAAGAATAGTATTTACATTTTTATGTCAAAGAAACAAGAATGAACAAGACTTTCCCATCTCTTCCACACACGTTAACTTGAAATGTCTGACCTCCTTCTCCTCCTCGTTCCCTACACATCCCTCCTCCGTCCCGGGTCCATCGGCTCCACCCAGAACCACAGGGAAGGGAGTTTTACAAGGTCCACGATGCTCACCACACCTACCTGTTCACACACCGTGTTTTTCTATTTCTGATGATGAGACATGTGTCCCAACTTTGTTGTGACTGAACTTGCCAGCTGTCATAATTGCATGGCGAGATGGTGACCTTTACCCGTGAAACCCGCAGTTCTATTGAAGGTACTCCACATGGTCATGGCTGTTTACAGCACAGGATGCTGTCACCCTAAGCCTGCCCATGCGGCTCTGCATGCCACTCCCCACCTCCCATCCTGGTCTCCCCACCGCTGGGACAAGAGACAGTTTAAAAGAGTGCTTTCAAGGGCCACCCCTTACCCTTCACAGCAGACACAGGCTCTGGGATTTCCTGCTCGGCTCAGGGCTAGAGGAGGAGGACAGACAGCACCACACAGAGGGGACTCAGGGTTCCCTGAGAAGACAGAGAGTATTCTAAAGACGGGCTCAGGTGTGGGAAAGGCTGAATTATTGGGCCAAAGAATAAGACTTAGAACGAAATGGCAACCCACGCCAGTATTCCTGCCTAGAGAATCCAGTGGACAGAGGAGCCTGTCCATGGGGTCACACAGAGTTGGGCACGACTGAAGCAACTTAGCATGCGTGCGTGCATGCACCAGAGAAGGAAATGGCAACCCACTCCAGCGTTCTTGCCTGGAGAGCCCCAGGGATGGAGGAGCGTTGTGGGCTGCCGTCTGTGAGGTCGCACAGAGTCAGACACGACTGAAGCGACTTAGCAGCATCAGAGGAAGACTTACAAACTCCTCCTTCACCCTCAGACACTCCGGGGAGGAGATAGAGGACCAAGATCACCAAGGTCACAGGAGTACATTTGCTGGCAGACGTCACCCCATCACTCAGGGGCTCCTCCCCGAGCTGTCCCGCTCTGGGTGAGGTCCAGCATCTGCCTCCCTCAGAACCCCCACACATGGGGACATCAGGTGACCTTGGCAGGGAGAGGAGGAAGTGATTTGCATGAGGCCCCTCCTCCTCCTGACAGGCTGGAGGCATGAAAAGGCCCAGGACTCCACCTGCAGCCCAGGAGGCTGAGGAGGCCGCGTCCTGGGAGGGTCCCCACCATGGCCTGGACGCTGCTTCTGCTCGGGCTCCTCACTTCCGGCTCAGGTCAGGGGCCGGGACTCTGTATCCTTGGGGCACCTCCAAGCAGGGTCTGAGGGCCCTCGTCTCCATAACAACCCCTGTCTCTCTCTTGTTCCTTTTAGGGGTGGATGCTCAGACTGTGGTCCAGGAGCCCAGCACTGTCAGTGTGTCCAGGGGGGACGGTCACCCTCACCTGTGGACTGAGCCCTGGGTCAGTCACTACCAGTAACTACCCAGCTGGTACCAGCAGACCCCAGGCCAGGCTCCCCGACTGCTTATCTACAGCACAAACACCCGCCCCTCTGGGGTCCCTGCTCACCTCTCTGGCTCCATCTCTGGGAACAAATCCACCCTCGCCATCTTGGGGGCCCAGTCCAAGGACGAAGCCGATTATCACTGTGGTCTGGGAACTGGTAGTTACAACGCCGCAGTGATGTAAGCCCATGGGGGAAGTGCTACCAAAACCTGCCCTTGTGCTCAGAGGGCTCAGCGCTTAGTGGCAGGAGAGGCGGGGAGGGGTGGGACAGGTCAGGGTCCCCATGGGGAGGGAGGCTCTGGGCCCGTCTCCTGTCTGGTGGTTCATGGCCACATGTGTCCTCCCAGCTCTCCCCGGGTGTGTCCATCTCCCCAGGGGACCCCTCTCTGCCCCTGTTGTTGGCAATGAGGCTTGGCTCCACAGGGAGACTCAGACCCCCACCACTGCCATTAGGACTCTTGTCATTCAAATCACACTAAGAGATGTACAGCACCATGAACTTGATCTTGGAGACAAATTAATATTCCATTTACCTGAAGGGGCACCACCAGTGGAATTTTCTAGAGTGCAGTTTCCCAACTGGAGCTCCTGAATCACAGCCTTTTGTTGGTGGCAGGAATCTGTGGTGAACAAGAAACTACCCCCTCTCCCCAAATATTTAGGAACATCAAAATTCCAGACGTATGTCTTTGTCTGTTATTGGGAAATAACCCCTGAGAATTGTCTTACAATTCAGTCCAGGCATGTTAATTCCCCATAACACATTCACTCCCAGTTTTTGGATTGTGATAAATCCAAAACCCCAGAAACACAATTCACATCCGAGGCCATGGGGAAAACTGTGTCTTTATTTAAGCATAAGACTGGAAGTTGGGAGGAATTTCCGCAAACCTGTGCTGTCTACGGACACACCTCGAGGCTCATGGGAGGACTTATGCTCCTGGAAGAACCTTACTCAGAACTGGCTCCAAAAATCCCCTCACTCTCGGCCGACTGCCTGGGGGCCGGGATGCCAGGTCATGGCTGGGCTCCTCAGCACGTGGACCAGGCCTTGTGTGGGGAGATGGAGCAGCAACAAGGGGAGACCGAGCGAGGGGAAAGCAGGCTCGTGTGCACCCCCGTCCCCCTGCTGGTGACTGTGGGGCCAGGAAGACCTGGGCCTGACCCCACCTGGGTCATCAGTGCTGAATGTGAGGTGCGGCCGGTGGTTGGCCCTGCGATCACCCCTCCCTCCCTGGTGTCCCAAGTCCTCAGAGTCCAGGGAGCTGAGCCTCACGCTGCGCAGCACCGCAACCCCCTCAGCCTGGCTCCCCTCCCCAAGGGCAGCAGCCCAACAAGGAGTGGTCTCAAACCCCTGGGTGGAAGGAGCTGCTGACAGGAGTTGCCCCAGGTGCCCGGGTCAGCGTCAGACACAGAGCAGTGGGGTCAGAGCACCCGGTTGCTGGGTCAGTGGGCAGAGGATACCCACCCCTCACTGATGGGCTCTTAGTTGGAAAACGCAGCTCTTTCCTTCCTCACATTTTCCCACCCTGGACATACCCCGAGCGCGTCACCAGGGGGCGCTGTGCACCCTCTCGGAACTGGCGGAACCGAGCACACCAGATGGCCCCCTGACCCGGGCTTGTCCCTGGGCTCAGTGGACTGAGTTGGAGGTCTCAGCAGGTGCTTCCTCTCAGGAGACAGACTTAGACCCCTGGCCCCTCAAGCTCTGGGAGTGAAGCTTCAAACAGGACTGAGGACCCAGAATTAGAGGGCGTCCTGTCAAGGTCTTCAGACTCTACCCGCTTCCCCAGGAGCAGAGAAGGGAGGAGCCCCCAGAGCCGAGCCTAACCCTCAGCTCCCCCCTGCCTCCTCTGGCTCCTCTTCAGCCCTTTCCTCGGGGCCCCTCTCCTCCTCTTATGCTTCATGACTTTCCTACCCAATCCCGGGCTCCTCTTTATTATACAACCCTCCACGTGAGATGGCCTCCAGACGCCCTCTCAGTCCTGACCCCTTAAGCAGCCAGGACGCCATGGGACAGACTCGTGCTGAAGGGTTTGAGAGGAAGCCACGGTCAGCCCTGAGGTCATGGGGGACACAAAAGTGGATTTTGGCCCTAAGGAGGGGGCAGTGCCCAGAGCAGGGAGCAGGATCTGTCCCTGAGGGGCTCTGATCAGCAGGTCATAGGATGCATATCTGGGCCTGGACACCAGGGGGCTCGGGGGCAGTTCTTGAGGGTTGGTGGGTGAGAGCTGGGCCCAGTCTCCTGGCACTGTATGGTGGCTTCAGCTCAGGGTTCCCAGCTGTGACCTCCCACCCCTGGGCCACCCACAGCTGCGCCCCTGCCACCCCCTGGGCACCCTCAGACACAGGGACCTGATCCAGAGCCCAGGGAGGGGTCAGAGAGCTGCGGGGTGGAGTATGGGTGCAATGGTGGGGTTATTTGCATGAATGAACACTCCCTCTCTCAGTATGAAGAGGGGACGGAGAGGTGGGGACGCTCTGCTCAGCAGTGGGGCCACAGAAGGCAGGACGCCCTGACCGTGTCCACCATGGCCTGGTCCCCTCTGCGCCTCACGCTGGTCACTCTCTGCACAGGTGACTGGATGCGGGGACAGGGGAAGGGCCCGGGGAAGACACGTCCCTTCTCCCTCCTCTTCTTCCTGAAGCCCACAATCACTATCTCTGTCTCTCCCCCTTCCAGGATCCTGGGCCCAGGCTGTGCTGACTCAGCTGCCCTCCGTGTCCGGGACTTTGGGTCAGAGGGTCACCCTCTCCTGCACTGGAAGCAGCAGCAACACTGGGGGTCTTTATGTGAGCTGGTACCAACAGCTCCCAGGAAAGGCCTCCACACATCTGATCTATGGAAATAGCAAATGACCCTCAGGACTCCCAGGTTGATTCTCTGGCTCCAAGTCAGCCTCTCTGACCACCTCAGTTCATGCTGAGGACGACACTGATTATTACTGTTTCTCATGGGCTGACGGCTTGAAAGTTTGCACAGTGCTTCAGGCCAGAGAGAAGGAGACAAAAACCTGCTTCCCGCACAGCCATGGGGCTCCCAGGGCAAGGTGTCTGCCCCTCCCTTCCTGGAGTCCATGAGACCACGGAACCCAGCTGTCTGGGTGTCCCCTGACTTCAGCTCAGCTGCCCCCTCAGCTCGACTCCCCTCCCTAGGCCAGCGGCGCACAAGGGGTGGTCACACGCCCCTGGATGAAGGAGCTGCTCACAGCAGTTGCCCCCGGTTCCCAGGTTGGAGTCAGCAGCACAGAACAGGGGGGTTAGTGCCACCCTTGCTGGGTCACTGGGCACCGAATGCACATCCCTGAGCTTCTGCCACAGAAGCATCTCCTGTTAAAGGAAAAGGAAATGGAACCCAGAGTTTCTACAAGCAATTTCCACCCAGTCCAGGATCCAGTAAAAATCGTCACTTCTATCAAGAACCAGGAAACTAAATAATGAAGGGAAGTGAGACAGCATAGACATCACTGGTGAGATGCCTGAGATGATGAAATCAGGTGACAGATGTTTTTAGGGAGAAATCATCAAATCTACTTGATGAGCAAATACAAACACTCTTGGGTCCTAAGGAAAAGGAGATAAGTGTAGGAAAAGGAGAAAAAGTGTCAGAATCACCTGAAAATACAATAGGAGAAATAAAAAACAAGTATCTGTACACTATCAAAGACATGTAATACTTATTGCTATTCAATTCATTCATTTGTTTATTGAAAGAGTGTTTGGTGACAGGAAAAAAGAGCGCCCCTGCTTCCTCTCGTAAGGCATCCCAGGTGTCGCTAGAGGTAAAGAACCCGCCTGCCAATGCAAGGGACATAAGAGATGTGGGTTCTGTCCCTGGGGTGGGAAGATCCTCTGGAGCAAGAAACGGCAACCCACTCCAGTGTTCTTGCCTGGAGAATCCCATGGACAGACAAGCCTGGTGGGCTAGAGTCCACCGGGTCGCCAAAGAGTCAGACAGGATTGAGAACCAAGTGACTGAGCGGCACCTTGCTCCCTCTCACCGCCGTGAACGTTTCCCGGGAGCGTCACCAGGGGGCGCTGTGCACCTGCTCAGAACTGGCAGCCCCTCAACACACCCCCATGGTCCCCTGAGCTGGCCCTGCACCCGGGCTCAGCGGACTGAGTTGGATGTGACAGCAGGTGCTTCCTCTCAGGGGACAGACTCAGAGCCGCGGCCCCCAGGCCTCCTCCTGGGAGTGAAGCTGCACACAGGGCTGAGCACCCAGAATTGGAGGGTGAAGGGGTCAGGTGGTCATCAGTCCCCACCCTCTTCCCAGAAACAGAGGAGGGGAGGAGCCCCCAGAGCCCACCCCGTGCACCCCTCCAGCTCTCCTCAGCCTGCGCCCGCTCCTCCTCATCTCTTTGCTCAGAGCCTGCCCTCCCGCTCCCCTCATTCATGACTTTCCTCCCAATTCTGGGCCTCGCTCTTTCTACAAACATACACTGTTGACCTCCACAGTGATGACCAAGCTCATGCTCTTCGAAAGTCATGAACGAATTTCCAGATCTTTCTGAAACATTCACTTCCTTATCCCCCTCGTTGAACCTCTCTAACCCCTTCCTTCCCGAGAAGCCTCAGGTTTCCGGCTCTCAGGTGTGACCCCAGCTCGAGCCCTCCCTGGTCCACCCCTGGTTCCCCCTCATTTCCCAGGGGATCCAGTGATGCCCCCCCAGCAGCTGTTTTGTCCCGTGAACGTGCACACTCCGTCCTGTGTGCCCATTGAGTCAGGAGTCAGGAGGGGAGAGAAACCCTGGTCCTGACACCTGGGAAATAATTCCTGGCCGAGGAGTGTGTGTGCTCAGCTGCTGTGGGACTGACTTTATGCACAGTGAGCCCGGGAGAAGCTGCTGGAGGCCTGGACTGGGAAAGCAGACCCTGTCCTGGGGCTCTGCCCCTGGGGCCGTGACTGCTGCTCTGTCTGGACCATGCCTAGGTCAGGTTTGATCCCCCTGATCACGTCTGAGATTCCTGAGAACAGCTGATCTGCCTTGTCATGTCCTGTCCCTCATCTCAGATCTAAGACCGACCCATGGCTCTGATTACTCAGCCTGCCCTGTTTCACAGAGAGAACATCCTGCTAAGACATGAAAATCCTTCAGTGGAGATGCCATACATGTCATAAAGTCTTTAAAATGATCTTATTTAAAGAACAGAATCTACAAGGAAAATTATGTTTTAGAAATAGTACCATGGCAATGCAAAATTAAAATAGAGCCAGAGTCGGACACAACTTAGTGACCGAACCACAACATTTTCTTCAGTTAAGTTTAGGCATCTATTTTAATTGATGACCTTGAATTTTTACTACTCCATGATCACATTTTGGTTCATTTAAAATCTCAAAGTCACATATCTACTGTGTAACACTCACATGCACTACAGGGTAAATTATACCTGGATCTTTTTTTTCCACACAACTCTTCCTGAACTGTGTAACTTCAAAGCCAGTTTTGGGAAAGTTGACTCTAAGAGCTCTGATCACTAGGTCACATGATGTATGTCCTGGCCAGGACACCAGGGGGCGCTCCAAGCCATTTCTGTGAGTCTGCAGCTATGAGATCTGAGCTGAGTACCTTGGTGCTTCCAGGTGCTTTCTGCTCAGGGTTCCCAGCTATGACCTCCCACCCGCAAGCCCCACACAACCCTGCCTCTGATCACGCATCAGTCTCCCTCAGGCACAGGAAGCTGACCCAGGTCCCAGAGGTGATCAGAGCATTGTGGGGGTTGGAGCAGAGGACGGTCATTTGCATGAAAGGCCCCTCCCCCTCTCAGGGTATGAAGAGGGGAAGGAGCGGTGTGGGGACGCTCTGCTCAGCTGTGGGGCCACAGAAGGCAGGACACCGTGACCGTGTCCACCATGGCCTGGTCCCCTCTGCTCCTCACCCTGATCTCTCTCTGCACAGGTGACTGGATGCGGGGACAGGGGAGGGGTCTTGGGAAGACACACATGCTGTGTTCCCCGCTATCGTGCCTGGACCCCCGAGTCACCATCTCTGTCTCTCTCCCTTCCAGGATCCTGGGCCCAGGCTGTGCTGACTCAGCCGTCCTCCGTGTCCGGGTCCCTGGGCCAGAGGGTCTCCATCACCTGCTCTGGAAGCAGCAGCAACGTTGGATATGGCAATTATGTGAGCTGGTACCAACAGATCGAAGGATCGGCCCCCAGAATGCTCATCTATGGTGCGACCAGTCGAGCCTCGGGGGTCCCCGACCGATTCTCCGGCTCCAGGTCTGGGAACACAGCCACCCTGACCATCAGCTCGCTCCAGGCTGAGGACGAGGCGGATTATTTCTGTGCATCTGCTGACAGTAGTAGCAGTAATGGCACCGTGCTCCAGGCCGGGGGGGAAGTGAGACAAAAACCTGCCCTCCCCCAAGTCACGGGCCTCCCGGGCTGAAGCATCTGCTGCCAGTGCAGACACTTCTGTTGTTTGTTTGATTTAAAACGGGGGTCTGAGCCCCACACCAGGAAATTGGTCGGGAAATCCTTTCAGTTCTGCTTCATTCTGTGCCCTCACCAAGGCTTTGCTTTCAGCAACCACATTTTATATGAATATCTGAAGTTGAGCAGAAGGCCCTGAATGCCAGAGCCAGGTCTTGGCAGACAGACTCCATGACGGTCAGGTCAGAACCAGAGAGACAGCGTACAGCTGTGGCTGATTCAGGACACTTCAGCTCCTCGGCCGTCCCTGGGCTGAGCTGAGGTCCAGGATGCTGCTCCTGCCTTTCCTGTGACCGCCTCTCAGGCTCCCCCAGAGCTCCAAGCCTGTGGGGATTGACCAGGACTCCATCTCACTGGGGGAGGTGGGGCAGCCCAGGGGCTTCCTGCTCAGGCTCTGCTGGACCTTCTGCTGCTGCTGCCCCACCCTGGGTCCAATCATCAGGGGGTCTGCACGAGCATGGAGGCTCCTCTTCTCCCCTCTGTCCTCAAAGTCCCCCCAGCAGCACATTCCCAGGAGAGGGTCTCAAAGGACACAGAAAATCAGTCTCCCATCACTGGGGACACAGGGTCTTTCGTTCTCTATCTCAGTGTTCGAGGTGGGGGTCTGTCAGCACATCTCAGCCCTGGGAGGCCCCCAAGCCCTCAGCCCTCTCTTCTGCACAGGGAGCAGGTCCTGCTCTCAGCCTCCTCTGTCCCCTCGTGGTGTCCGGGGCTCAGGCAGGGGGACTCAGCCAGGGTTGGTGACTCCATGGACGCTGAGCCACACTCACCTGCCTGGGAACAGCAGCACTGTTGGCACCAAGGGGGCAACTTGGCTGCCGTCTCAGTCGTGCTGAGTCCCAAGCTCTGAGCACAGGAGTCACAACCCGCCCGCAGGGTCTCAGCGAGGCTGGCGGGCTCCAGGTCGGGTGGGGCCGCCTGACCATCTCTGGGCCCAGTCCGAGGACGAGGCTGATTGTTCCTGCTCAGCTGGGATTCAGCCCTGCTGCTCACAGGAGGCCTCACCCAGGGGGAAGTGACCCAACCCTGAGCTTCCGGCCTCACCCGCACGTGGGGTCACGGAGCACAGGTCACACGCCTGTGTCCTGCTCCCTGTCACTGCCCTTTCACACACACATGCGGGGTCTGCACATTGGCTGCCTGGGCTGTGGGGCCACAGTTAACAGAGATATATTTTGGAATAAGTGGGATTATTTCTTCTAATTCTCCCTTTTCCCTTAAGCCTTAAATTTGCCCTAGCCTCAATATTCATACACTCCAAATGAGATATTTTCCACTGTATCAGAGGACACTTGCTAATAGCCTCCATATCAAGCAGTGAGGATCTCTGGCTGGTGGAATCGGGCCTCAGACACAGCTACTGAGAAAGGAACACAATTACCGCTCATTGTGGGAAGCGGACTCTGTAGCAGCAGCTCAGATATGGACATAAAGTCGAATTTTGTTTTACGTATGAGAAGAAGAAGGTAGCGGCCACACTTCACAACTTACTGCACAAATTTCCCCTGAAGCCCCTCACCTGCTCTTCCTGTTCTTCTGCTCCATGTAAGAGCATAAGGGGAAAGTGAATCCAGAATACTCCACAACGTTCCCACTGACTTGTACAGACACGTGATCATTTTAAGTTCTGATCATAACTCACGTGTTTTTCTAATATTTTCATTTGGTATCTCGGAAGAATCTTAATTTAATGGTTGTATTGTTAACTTTCTTCTAAAAGGTTGCAGGTAGATGGGGCCACCCCTGTTTATTAATGGTTTCTCTGAGGAGAGGCTAGCTTAGCCCCTAGAGCTGGTGCTGCTGTGAGTGACCACACCGCAGCCCTGAGGCCCTGGACTCTTGTGACTGGCAATGGTTTCAGGGCCTGTGTGTGGGGAGACCCCTGTCCCCTCACAGACCACAGCTGATCTGTGGCTCCCTGCACTCTGAGCAGTGACATCAATGTTGGCCACTCTGCTGTTACTGGAACCGGCAGAAGCCTGATAGCCCTCCTCGGTCCTCCGGTCCTACCTCTCAGACTCCAGTAAGAACCAGGCTCCGGGGTCCCCGAGGGTTTTCTGGATCCAAAGATGCCTCGGCCAATGCGGAGTTCCTGCTCCTCTCTGGGCTGCAGCCTGAGGATGAGGCTGACTCTGACTGTGCAGGCTGGTGCAACAGGGCTCCTCACAGCGACACAGGTAGATGGGAAACTGGGACGAGAGCCTCAGCCTCTCAGGCGCTTGTTCTTAGAGAATCGTCAAATTGTAAATAAGTTACCCAGAATCTATTAATTCCTGAGATATGTTCTGGTTCATAATAAGTCTATTCCCAATTGTACAGTCAGTTTTGCTGAAGTCTCAGAAAATGTAAACAGATTCTGATACCACTGAAGTGCACCCTGATCTTCCGTGTGATCAACACAGCCTTGGAGCTGAGCTCCCTCCCTTGAGATCAGGAACAGGAGTCTTTTCCAGATGCACCTTCAGCAGAGGCCGTGGACCATCCCGGCAGGCAGATCATCCCCCAGGGTGTGAACCCTGCTCCTGAAGGGGCAGAGCAGAGAGCGTGAGGAGTGAGGGGCACCGGTGATACATCGCAGGAGGCAGGGAAGCCCGGGAGTGGTTCTCCTGACCCACAGGTGCTGGCTCTGTCCTGCCCTCCCCTCCTCTCGTCTCCTCCCCATTGGAGCATTTCCTACTTCAGGGCTGGGGTGGTCTCTGGACTGTCAGGAGCAGGGACTCCCCAGGATGTGCCCGTGTCCCTCTGCCTGTGACTCCTGTGATGAGTCCAGATCCAAGGGCCCCATGTCCTGTAGAAGGGTCAGCGGGGAAGCGGGGATCACCATGGCAATGATGACAAGGGATTCCAGGCAAAGTCCCTGCCTTTGTGACTGATGACAGAGGTGAGACACTCAGGGGTTCGCCCTGTTCTCTGCCCCCTGGTGGGTCCTCACGCCCTCCTGGATCTCTCTGGACCCCAGCCTGGTGAGGAGGCTGGACATCACTGTCACACGGCTCATCACTAACCACAGCCACAGGGAATCCCCGTGCGATGGGGATGTCTGATGAAAGCTTGCCCTGTGCTCCCATGTCGGTCGTATCACTGCCCTGACCCTGACTGTGACGTCCCCAGTGCTGGTTCAGGTCTCTGCTGTCACTTGTGCTATTACATCCAGGCAGTCTCACCTCCTCATCCAGGTCCATCATTATGGGGTCCACGACACTGTCTCTTTTTCTGTCTGGTCTCCAAATACAAGCAGAATGCCCAGGTGCCCAGATACACATGGTCCCTCACAGGTAGTGGGCAGGATGTCGAGGAAGCAGAAGCCCAGCATCTGTGCCCTGGAGCCCCAGGGGGCCTCTCCTACACCCTGCACGTCCCTCTCCTGCTCCAGGCTTTGTGCTCTGCCCCGAACCCTGACACTTAGGGAAGCAGGATCCTCCCTTTCTCCGGGGATTGCTACCTGAAGATCCCTCCTTTCCAGGTACTGGGAGACCCTCCCCATTAGGACACGGCTCTCAGACTCCTCACTTGCCCATATCCTCGTCTTTTGCCTCATGATCTCTCACCCTTTTCCCTCCGTGCTTCCTTGTTTGAGATGATATTGGATAAATGTCACTATTTTGGACACAGCCCTTATAAACCCACCTCCATTAAATCTATGGATTCTAACAATCAAAGGTTAGGTTAGACTTCACCATGTCCAGTTAAGTTGAGGTAACAGTCATAAGGGTTTCTCAACCACAGATGAAAAAGGAGCCCAGACAAGGATGAGATTGCCATTTATAAGCATAATCTTTTATACCAAACATTTAATATGGAAAGATTACAAAATTAGACTAAAAACATCTTTAAATATCTGAGTCAAAGAGAAGTACTGTGAGCACCATAATCAAGGGTAAATGAGAACCCTTGGAAGTGATCAAGAAGATTTGTTGTACCTGAGAGCCTCCCATTTGCAAAGAGAGAAATAAGAACAGAGCCATGCAGTCCAGGCTGGGAAGGTCCAGGGACGCCCTGCAAATTCAACCTTGACTATCAACCTGGGAAGGAAACTCAGACTCATGACCAGGCACAACCCACG